>NW_009629594.1:10007-57643 GCF_000690535.1 Cariama cristata
GGATAGGTATAATTGTATCAATATTTTAATGCTTGATGCATATTGTCTGTGATAAATTGCTTGCATAAATAAAAAGCACCAATATTCAATTGCCAATGAAATAATCACACATTCTAGATCTTTATTATATCATGCATTATTTAATTACAATAATCAAAATCCTTTTGAAGGTAAAACAAGATTAAAAAGGTTTTGTTTTATTGGATCTATATATTTGATTTACACTTTATATGTTAGCTTTGCATTAAGAATTTATAAGGCATCAATTCAAATGGTGATATTACAAGAGTTTATTCTGTTTGTAATTAGTACAGTACTCTTAAAGTACTCTGGCTACGAGAGATAATATTTCAGTATTTTAATGAGCTTTTTAAGTATAATTGATGTAACAATCGTTGAATTACACATTTCTACCTGAAGAATAACGAAGGAAACATTTTAATGAGAAATGTAATCATTATTAGCAAATGATCTACTAAACCGCCATTTACTGACATTTAAAAGCTTAATAGCAGAAAACTGTATTTTTGTACATCTGCATCCCCACAGATGATTATTGTCTCAGTTGCTCAGGCTTTCTGGTATAACTTTCTCTGTTCGGTTTTTGTTGTGAAATTTAAGAAAAGCTTTCTTTAACTTACAATTGTCAGCTTCCTCTGGAAACTATGGGGCTTGACATGTATACAGATAATTTAAATAAATTAGCTTCTTTTCAGCCTTCAGCATTTTTCAGTATAAAAGGTCTCATTCTTGGGAGTATTCATGCTTACATCAGCTTGATTTTGATGAATGCCCTGTAACCTCCCTGATAGCACCTTAAACATGGTAATCCTACCATAGTGTTGACAACAATATGTGAAGCTACCACATTTTCATATTTAAAAAAAAACCCAAAAAAACAAAAAACCACCACCCCCAAAAACACAACCCTTGAATTTTGGGACAGTCATTGCGTGTGTGCCATGAGAAATACAGTACACCACCATCTACTTCATCTCCTTGCTCACTTCTCCACAGGCACTCACCCTCTCAAAGTAGTATTTTTCACAGAGTTAACATCTGCTTTTCCACAGAATCTGTTCCATGTCACCATCTACCTCAACACCCACAGAAAACCTCTCCTTCCCAGTGCATTAACTGTCTCGGCTCGTCTTGATGCACTGCAGAACAGCAACATCTCATACTCGCAACATTCCTCCCACCCTTGCTAAAGTTTGGGCTTTGGTTCATGATATGGTCCTGTGGAAGCTGCTCTTTGGGACAGAAAGACTGTTTTGTGGACTTGAAATAGGCTCTATGGCGTAGATGGTGGATAGCAACAACACCTCCTCCCCATACAGGAACCCATCACAGATGTGACGTGAAACAACAGCTACTGAGGAAACAAACATTTACCAATCTCTAGGCCCACCTGATACAGGATGAACAGAGATCTATAAACCGGTAAGGCACATTCTGCTCTAGAGGAGTACAATGCCATGTTATTACACAACAGAAATTCACATTTTTCTGAACTTGTTAGTTCCTTGTTTAACCCAGTATGATTTATATAGTTGTGTGCAATCAGGCAACTCTTTGCAGTTTGGGTGGGGGGAAGAGGATTTTACTAAATTTAGAACCAATCTGTAAAAAATACAAAAGGGTAACAAATCACAGCGATGCACAGAGATAAAACAAGCAGTATACACAATGTGTGATCTGAGAGATACTACTCAGCCTAAGTAGGAGTGGACCTGTTCTGCACTTAGGTTCGGATGTTTCTAAACCCAAAGCAACAGGAAGTTCCTTGCTTTTAAATAGACAGCGTTACTATTTTTGAGCAATATTGATCCACCGTTGCAGTATGGCAGTAGACAGCATTGGCCCACCATAGAGACGTTTAATTTAAGGGCTAGAGCGGGGAAAATAGAGGTTCCACTCTGTTCTTTTTAAGTGGTGACTCGGTCTCTGAATAGAAATTGGGAGAGTAATACACACGAAATTAAATTAGTGAAGCATTATTAGTACGAGGTTTCTCTCTCATGACTGCAGTATCCACAGACATCCACTAGGAAAAGTTTCCCTTTGTTCTATGCGGGTCCTAAAAATTCCCTCTTTCCCAACCTTTACAGGGAGAAGAGTCTCAAAAAGGGGCAAAAGAGAGGCTGGATATAAAGATAACATTGCTATTGCTAATAATGTTCTTTACTAGCAGTGATAGAGGTGTTTGAGAAAAATCTACAGTCTAATCCAAACAAACAAACATCACCCCACTCCCCAAAAAAACCCCAACCCACTCAACCGTGAAGCTGGAAAAAGATGACATTAGTCTTCTCACCAGCAAGTTCTTCTCCGCAGACAGATAATTAGTTCCTGTTCATAACACCACCTAAGGTAATTCAGACTCATCAAGCTACTTATCTCTGGTACCTGGACTGCCTCATTATCATGTTTGAAAAAATTAGAAGAAAAACTTCCTTGAATGAGTAGTAATACACTAGGAGTCCTTTTGCTCCTTTAGGACGAGGAGGATTAAAAGGAATGGACGTGAAGGTACGAGCTCCCAAAAGGATGCTCTTCAACCAGACGTTGCCCGCCTATGTCAGGGCAGCTTTGCTTTCATACACAAAAAAGGAGGACTCGCAGCTCTTCGCCGCAGGTCAGATTCTGCTCCAGATCAAAATCCTGGAAGTTCCAACAAAGCTTTCTGACAAAATTACTCTGCTGTGCTTTTGCTTGCACATTCCCTCACTATCCCAAAGAGATGGCAGTCTCACTTGCATAAAATGTCTTTCTTCTCAGAGCCAGAAAAAGGACAGAGGACTCAAGGAAGAATTAGAAGTAACTCATTCCCTGGGAATTCACGCTATAGTCCAATTCATAGCTGTTCTAGAGAGGACAGCCCTTTCCTCTTTAATGCCAAAAAAATCTGCAAAGGAGACACAGCCATAGACTGATTACCAGCAGTCTTGCAAGAAGCTAGTGGTGACCCTATGGGATCTGCATTGTATCTCCAATCCCTATGCATCAAGCACAATGAAAAACAGTCTCTGCTCTCATCTTGCTTAGGAAGAATGTTTCTGTACATCTTCACCTGGAGACAAAGCCTTTTAAGATCCCCCAGCATGGTTCTAGCTGGGTCTTCTGAGAACTGTAAGCTTTCCAGGACAAAACTAACTCATATTATCATTAAGCAAGGACTGGAGAGACCTTCATACATGGACTTACTGCACAAAAAGCCTTTTTATAAAGTAAAACATGTCTAGCGATTATATGCTCTCTCTACATATATATATAAAAAAAATCTCCAGGCTCATAAATAAGACATATTCTGAAAATCAGGTGCACTGCTTAGCTGTTGCAATGATTTAAGTTAACTACCAGGGAATATCAGCAAAAGTGACACAGAAACCAGAAGTGGACAAAGGTGAGTAATAAAACCAAGAAAAAACCTTGAGCCAAAAATATATCAAAACCGACTCCAGTGATGTGTTTTCATTGCTTAGAGATGTAGTGCCATTCTCAACTGGTTAATTCCAATTCAGCATTTCTTTGATATACCTTTTATAATTTTCAGTCTAATTATAATGAAAATCATTTTTCAATGTAATTTTGTAATAAAAATGTTTCCTTGTTTCTCATTACCTAAGAACATGATCTTGCACAGCTACTGAGCATGCTTACAATGTGTATAGTGTATCTTCTCTTTCTTAGCATTTAATCTCTTCATAGTCTACAGATGTCAAGAGGTTCAGATTAAGCTTGTTAAAGATCTGCTTCACTCTAACTCACTGATGATTATTTATTTAGCAGTTTTATGTAAACCTGTCATTGATAAGCACTCTATTAATTTGCCGAGGGACAAATCAACACTAGTTATTTTTCTACTGGCTATTAGATTCAGTGCTGCTGTTTGTTACAAACCACTTGCCAGTTAATTATAAATTATGGGTCCTCTTTGCCTATATTAATTGATATCTCCTCTGCCTTTGTAATACTAGACAAATAAATTGAAGGTAAGATTTATTAAGCAGCACATGTCTTCTGTCTCTTGATTAGTATTCTTTACTTTTTAAACATTTATACTTGTTTATACCGATTTGATGGCAGAACAGTACATTAGAGAACTGATCCTTGGGGTGTTTTTGGGGAGACAGGAAGACTTATTTAACAGCTTCCCATAAATTAGGTTGAAGTGACACACAATTTAAGTTAGGCAATTTTTAAATGCTCCTTTTGATTTAATAAAGTCTTAGGTTACAGTATGTACAGCATACACATAATTTACAGAAATTGTGAATGTACTCGTCTGCATTCAGTAAGCACCGCACATATACTGCTGCATTCTGTATGCATAGTGTTTGCATGTCTAAAGAGCTACGCTGGAGTATGAGAATGTACATACACATGCAACATGTACAGAAAAAGACGTATGTGGGTATGCATACACACACAGATCTATATATATCTGTCTCATACCTCAGACAGTAGAGAGAGATTCTCTGTCAGCTATTTTCATGCAGAAAGAAAGGATTTTCTGAATAGAGTTTCATTTTCAAAACCTGAAGATGTAATGACTGGTTTCAGAACAATGGACTGTGGCCATTTTTAATTTGCATGAGTGTGAATTATATAAAGTAATTGTACAGTTTCCTCCATTTATATATGATCACTAGCTACAGGGAATGCACCCTTTCAGAGATGCTCACACTCCACAAAGAAGCAAGAGTCAAAATTTATGCCATGTACTTTTGAAAAGAAACTTCATTCTTTTGCTCCCTTGCCAGTGCCAAGCATACAAGTATAATGCACAATTCAGCTCTAGAGTAACTTCTTTGGTTTCGAAGGAATTCCTAACAATTACACACCACTGAAATCAGCCCACGGGAACAAAACGCTACTCCATTTCAGTGAGTTCAAATTTTACAGCATCTCCTTTCCACTCTCCAACATTTAAAGTCCACTCTTCTGTGTAATAAGGATGTGACACATGCAAGTGTTCATCAGGGTTATAAAAGGTTTTAGCCTCCTGCCACTTGACAAGTGTCAAGAACCATTGATCCCAGAGATTACGGTTACATTCCAGACCTAATTATGGACAGTTTTTTAATGCAATTAATAGCTTCATCTGCAGCACCCTAAGTGTTTTGCTATGTACTATGTTAGATAAATTCAAAGAATGCACATTCGTGACCCTGTGGATGAATGCACTGCTGTATTGACTGTTCACAAGCAATATTTCTCTCATTAATTAATTCTTATAATGCACTGATTAGTATGTGTGTATGGGTGTGTATGTTTTCTACCAGGCAGAACATCTGTATCACCCTCTGGAGGCCGGCTCACAAAGAGTAGCAGCTGTAACACCGCTATAGCTCTCTGAATTCATGGTATATTCCACTTCCACATAGCTGCATAATCACTGCCCTTTCATAGTCGAAATACCCAGAAATACGTACCCACAACCAGCCTGTAGCTCAACTGCCTTTTCAAGTAAGTGTGCAAAAATTACCTGACATGACTTACTGAAAACAAGTAGCAAAACGTAAATGAATTATGGGCATTCTTGCAAGCATATAGCAAGAACTTGGGGTTTGTATCATGGAAAAAGCAATGATCACCTATCGGTAAGATTATCTATTTAAGTTTAAAGACTATTTCATTTCTATTTTCTTGAGCATCTTTGTCTCCCTAGATGCTTCCCAGTGCAGCTCATATTAGAACAGTCAGAGAAGCCTTGCTTAAAAAAGTAAACGCTAAATTTATTGATGCTATTTGTCTACTTCACCAAAGCCATTATTCAGATTTCATTCATTAATAAGGTCTGAAAAAAATTTTGAAACCTGTGGACAGACAGCACAATGGAAATGGAATTATTATTATTAGTAGTAGAGTTTGAAAAATAGATACACTTATATTACACCTTAACAAGGTACTGATTTGTAAAAATAATAACAGCTTTATAACTTTTTGAACAGGAATATATTAAGGAGTCCAGTACGACAGAACACTGTCAGAGCCAGCCGAAACAGCCAAGTCCACACAAAACTTCAAAGCAAATACAACTGCAGCGTGATCAGACTGATGTAAAATCAGACTGAGTGAATGAGCCCTTTCTCTTAAACAGGCTGCAACTGGACCCAAGCTGCTAGGGACATGGTCCACACAAGATTTTCCTAAGAGCAACGAGCATACTTGGGGAAAGTAGACAAACCGGGTGTACAAACTGCTCCTTGGGTCTTAAACAGAAGCACCGGGCATCAGAGATGAAAACCAGTTGAGAACAGTTGTGGTCAGAGTTTAGTTAGATATGGACTATTTATCAAAGAAAAAGCAGTTGGTACCTGTGGCGTCAGAAAGAGGGAGAGCAGTGATAAAGTGTTTGTCTCTCAGGGGGGAGAGAGAGATGCACACTTTATGGTCTGTGCAACATGGAGAGGTTACTGGGGAAGGGGCTGGGGTGAGGGTATAACACGCTGCAAAACCAGCATCTCCATTATGGCGCTCTCCGTTCAGCTTTGTGCACAAGGTCGCTGCAGAGCAACGGGCCCTTCTCCACCCTGCCAGCAAGGCAGCGAAACCACAATCTACACCCAGATCCTGTAAGTGGCAACTCCGTGCTGCATCAGACATCCATGGTGATGTCAGTGGATCCAAGGTAAGGAATGGGTAAACCATTTCAAATAAAATAGGAAATTACCTGAACTGTTGCTGTAAACCAATTTTTTTCCAGATTCACAGAAGTTTAAACAGCTTTCTTGTTCCATTTTCCATTTTCTTTCAGAAGAAATGTAAAATTGAGGCCTTGACCACTCAAGGTCATTAAAAATCCCATTAACCTTTTCATAAGGTAGGGCTTAAGTAGGGTTAATTAAGCAATATTGCTTCACAAGGGTCTGAAGAAGCATTTTTCTTTCTAGTTTCAATATATATGCCAGTAGGTTTGCATGCCTCCCAAGTTTTGTTTTAAATTTTGGGTCATGTCCCCCCAAAAAGAAAAAAACCAAAACCAACAACAAAAATCCCCCACAAACCAAAAAGCAGCAGAAGACCATGCAAGACCCCAAATTCACCTGGTTGTAATATACACCCTGAAAATGCATGCGTTCCATTTGTCCCACTGAAAATGATACCCGTGCTCTTTTAAATGAGACTCAGTGGCCAACAGAATGGTTTATACAGCATACAAAATGTTTTGAAAAAATATTTGTACACTACGGAAATACTCTCATCACTATAACGAATTAAAGAAAATACTGAGTCATTTTCCGCAAACCACAAATAATCATTTACATTTATTCATTGCTGGGTGCTGTAAGCATTCTCAGAAAGAGAACTCAAAGCAAAGATAAATCAGTCATAAAAAGTGAGAGAAATATGATAAACTACATATTAGGCCAGAGAAAAATCTGCCATACAGAGCTTGGAAACTGTCACCATATGAGAGGAATCTGTGCCTTCCATCTGCAACTGCCTTCAATCATCTTCCTCCATACCCTTCATCAGAACTCCCCATGCACATCATTATTCTAGAATTATCAACATATATAGATAATAATAACCAGCAGAATCACATTTGCAAGGTTCTTCTTTTTAAATACAAGGGGAATATAACTCAGAACACTGCAAAACTAAACTTTCTTTTCCATAGGAATCCAAAATTGATCGCAGGCAGAAATTGTAGCAAAGGGATAACGTGATCCTCTGTGCTATCTAGTTCTACTGAATCACATAATGAAGCTGAGCACTGGTTTTAATTTTCATGTGTTGGTAAGTCATGGCAAAGCCACCTAAAAGCATGCAGAAAAAAAAAAAACTTTTCAGCCTGTTTTGTTCAAGGACTTAATTATGTAATTAATTAAATCAGACAGTAGCAAATTCAAAACAGATAACTTTTTTTTTTTTACAGTGAACAAATAGACTACAGGACTGCCTGCCACAAGATACCCCTGCTAACAACTTAGCTAAATTAAAAACCTTAGACATTTACGTGGCTAGCAAGCATATATATGAGTAAAACACACAAATAACGCTAAAATAAAACACATTTTATCAGGCACAGATTTATCAGAGAGCTGAAGGGAACCGCATTTCCCACAGCAATAGCAACACTGAGTGGCATGTGCTCTTACATCCCACGTAAGGGGTATCAGAAGTTACGCATTCGGCACAGGAACCTTTCTTTTCCTGAAAGACTTAGTGTTAAACACAACCAGAGGATGACAACTTCGAGCCCAACTTTTGGTGATCTGAGGAAAGCCTCTTTCTATTTCTTTCTCTCACTAAACCCTTTAAATATCCACCTACCAGCACTACATTTCATGGCAAACTGAGCTGGTGCTCGTAGATAGGAAGCTTTGTAAATGGCGTGAATGTTTCCTGACAAAGTGAACTGAACACTGCACACCATCTGGTTTGGTTTGTGACTCTGTAAAACGTAGCAATACTTGTCAAAGAGAATATACAAATTAAAATCTACTTATCTAAATAGTTGAACATGATATCAAAATATTTTAAGTCTTGACTTTATCCTAGTTTGGATAGAACTAGTTGATTTTAATGACAGTCCTTAGTTCCACACTGGCAATTTCAAAGCTGCACTTATTCTGAATTTCCTTGTTCATCCACCACTGAAGAAGAAGTAGGACATAAGAACTACGAAAATGCAACATCCTTAAGTTTTCCAGGTTGGTTGTGGAGATATAGGAGGTTCAGGCATTGTACACTTACACAAGCGGTACTTGACGCCTTACTAAACATTCTGAGACAAAACTTCATCCGTTGTTTGCCAGGAATCCAACTTCTCCTCCAGAATCTTCACAGACATAACTAGCTCAACACCTTATAGCAACTGCATGATACACTGGACACAAAAATATCTCCATGCTATGCATAGAGAATGCAGATGGAGAGGCGATTTGCTCAGAGCCACAGCTAAGTTCAGCGTTACATGCAGAATTAGAACGCATATAGTTTTGGCTCTCAAACTTATGTTCATACCACTAGATCACACTTCACTATAAAATATTACCTGACAGGACCCATATTTATTGAAAGACAAGTATATGTTTTCTGCTGGAGTGGGAAATACTTCTCTTTTTTTAGCTGTTAATATTCATTTTATGAGTTCTGTGTCTGAAGATCATTATTAATGTCTTCTTGGGATTTCATTAACACTACAAAAAAAACCCCGAAGACAGTTTTGATGCAAAGCTTACTTTAAGTGGGTAAATTCCCTGTTTTTTTTCTCTCTCTCTCTTTTTTTTTTTTTTTAAAGCCCGAAAGGGTAGATAAAAGACCTATAAAATAAATGTTGAGTGAATAGGACTCTCGAGCTATAGAACTTGTGCTGTGAAAATTCTACTTTGTCTGGCAAACACTATTAAACAGAAATCTATGAACAGCATTTTTTTTTCCATTTCATACAGGGGGAAAAAAAGAAATCAGATCTGACCCAGTGACTTCCATGACAATGGTAAGAGTCCTACTTTGTACAATGAGTTATAAAGACAGAATTTTTACTCTTGGGTGGGCATTTTAACATTCCTAGCAACAGAGCTTCACTACTGGACTTGCTGAGATCACTTACTAGAGCTCTGGTTGTTGGCACCAGTGACTCTGGTATGTCAGAATAACCCTGGTGAGCCCTCCCAGGTGTTTTTTTGTTCAGATTAGTTTTTAAATTACACAATGCACTTTGACAACACTTTCTTAATTGTAGATTACTATCATTGTCCTCTCTATTTTTGAATGCTTTCTGGAATTTGAGTTTTAGGTACAGAAACGTCATACTTTTACGATAATTTGGGTCATTTCCAATTGGGATTCAAAACCAGGTGTCAGTGGTGAAGTGCCTCGAGGCTATCAAAATAACTGACTGTGTCACCTTGTCCTCCTAATGATCCTTATATATTTAACATAAACATCATAAAAGTAAGTGCTTATTCAAGCAGGACCACTACATATGTTTACCTGGGCTTGTTTTTCTAACTTGCACTGACTATAAAAAAATATCTGGGAAGAGGGGAAAAAAAAAGTTAACTGCTACAACAGAGCATCAAACTATGGCTTTGGAAGTCTGATGCTTGCTGATGTTTCAAATAAATCCCAGAAGCCACTCTTGTGGGGTGTCATAAAGGCACATGCAACCTATTTTGAGACCATTTCTTTTCTTACAGTGCTGTGTGCTTCTCATTATAATGATAATATCCAGCATTTATATGGCTATTTACATCTTTTAAGCGCTGTACCAACAGCTAATTAATCCTCACAACACCCTGTAGGGTAGGTAAGTATTATTATCCCTATTTTATAAATGGAGAAATTGAGACAGAGGGGTAAAAGTGACTTGCTGGAAGGCACTCGGCAAGTTATCGGCAAAACTCAAATGAAAACACAGGGGGTTCCTGGCTCCCAGGCCCATGCTCTGTCTGCTCAGCCAGACCTTGTTGCCTCCCACAAGAACTAGTGTCTGATTTTAGAGTCACTGTTTACATCAAATCCTGTCCAAAAACCCACCCTGTACTATCCAGCATGCATTGCTTCCATTACGCGCTCAAGACATTTCAGTCACGACAATGTCAAGCAGTGGAACAGCTTGCCCAGAGAGGTTCTGCAGGCTCCCTCCTTGGAGCTGCTCAAGACCCAACATGGCAAAACTCTGAGCAACCTCGTCTGGTCTAACAGATGATCTTGCTTTAGGCAGGACATTGGATTAAAGACCTCTGAGGTCCCTTCCAGCCTGAATTATCCTATTTCATGAAGTAGATGTGTTCTGTGACGGTTACAAGTTTTCCATTGTCAACTATTTTTTTTCATCTGGGTTCTTCCTTTAGGTGCTTGGACCTATACCTGTCCTTTGGCAGGCATACCTATATGCAGCACTAGGTCTGTACTGACGCAAACAAATAAATATAATGGCATCATATGCCATTTAGCAGTGAACTAAAAAATTGTGTCATTTCTGTAAACTATTTCCCTGTTCGTACTCAAATTTAAAATCATCACCAAATACGGTCTTTTCCATGGGAGATGACAACCTCCAGATTTTCTTCCGCTGTGTTTCCTAGCAAAGGTTGATTAAGAACCAGGAAAAACTGAAAATAAAATCTTGAGGGTTACTGTTAGGATTGCTAAAAGACAGGCTAAGGCTACGTGGCGCTGTCCCTTGGATACACAAGCCCGTACTCTGTATTACAGGACAGAAAGAAGTTCTGTCCCTGTGCCGCCCCATCTTCCCCAACAGCACTGGATGCAGGTCCAAATAAGAAATTGGCAATAGCAATATAAACGGTCTTGGAATGATTCTCTGCTTAATGACCCTCCCTGTTGCAGTATCACAGGTAAGTTCAAAGCGGATAGCCCAGACCCCCAGAGGTACTCCATCTCCTCACAGCAGCTAGTTATTTAAGGGAGCTCAAGTTCCTTTGGGGGGAAAAAAGTAACAAAGTTTTTAGAAGTACCGAGTATCCTGGGGTTCCTACTAAAACGAAACTGAGCTGTTTGGCAACTTTTGTTATTTCATTCTGATGCCTAATGGGAACTGTTGGATGCAAAATTGTTGGAGGAATTGAGCCTTAAACATCCTTATCAACTCCCCTGCACTCCTATAAAAGATTGTTTATATCCTTTTGCATATACTTCAGAAAACAGAAGAAATTACAATACTCTGACTACTTGAAAGTAAAATTAGCAGCCACATTGTCAAGCAGGAGGCAAAAGATGAGGATACACTAGAAGCGGATAACGCCAAAAAGTAAGTGTATGCTTTTATACACGTATTATGCAGTTTAAAAGCCTGATTCCCTGCTGCCTTATTCTGTTCGCAGCCACTTACGTTACGAAAGAAGGGTTTTAAAATATGAAGTTGATAGTACGGTTACCTTTCACCTGTGCTTGTAATCCCTCAAGGAGAAAACAGTGGATACCAGGCAGTAAATTGTAGTTGATATTACAGCTGTTTTATTCCAAATATCTGATCCATATACCTACCCACAGTCAAACAGACTATTTTGTACTGAACTGTATTTCCTAGAGCCTAAGGAGACCCCAACAAAATCCAAGAGGAGCATCTCAGAAACGTGAATTTGTAAGAAAACTTTTTTCTCCTACTTTTCTTTCTCTGTGCTTTTTCAGGGATGAAGCCAAAGGCTAACCTGTATTTAATATTCTTGGAAGTCATGTTTCGAAATATCTACAAATTAACTCGTATTTAGCCAGCTAGGGCTGTCTGTTAGACACTTGTTGAAAACAATGCATTCTTCCCCTCTCTGTGAGGTCACTGTTTAACCAACGCACTGAGAACTTCTCTGCTAATCTGGCTCCTCAACGTCCCACTGCGGTGCTTTACTACGTGGCTAACTAGGACAAGAAAGTGGCTAGACTTATAGAGGTGGCAAATTCAGTATAGTAGCAGAGCTTCTCAGGTTCACAAAAGAACACAGCATGATAATGTTGATAGCCTTTTAAAATACTAAAAATATATATATACACACACACACGTATAGCTCATATGTCAGTGTCTACGGGGCTCATATTTGTGATTACAGACAGCAATACAGACAAAGCTACTACAGTTAAAGCCTTTGTGAGAGTTAAGCTGTTGACAATATGAGAATCAGATGAATTTACCACTGGTTCAGTAATTGTCTTTCATATATGAGCAACCCCCTACATACAACTTTTATGATTCATCATATTTATTTTTTGTTTCCTCAAGCAACATCTTTTATTAGTTGCACACTCACTACAGAAATTTAATTTCTGCAAGAGAACAACAAAGCAGTTGATTATTATTATTGAGAATCTGGTACAACACAGAGTGAAATAAAATCTATAAGGCATTAAAATGACAGATTAGGCAAGAGCTGTATTCATTTACAAGTGTTAGAACATCATGTTAATGCCTCACAAGCACAACATAAAATGAAAATCAACTCTTTCATGCTGCTTTACTAATACTGCAAAGCTCCACGGAGCACAAATAGTAGTCCCTGTTAAAGAGGCACTGTCCTTTTGTAGTTTTTACATGCAGCAGGTTTATCATTAACACTTGATGGAAAACTCTCTTCCAGTACATACTAGCCATAAACTTTACATTTTTACCACTTACTGATTTGAAGACGATTATTACCGATCTCTGCTAGACCAAGCGTATTAAGTCTACAGCTGTCCTTTGATCAAATTTTAGAATTTTTGCACAAGATCTCTTTGGTTAGAAATGTTCATTTTGAAAGCATTATATTAAAAACTTTGCTTTTCACAATCACTGCAAGGCTACCATATCCAGATTTACATTCATATTAAATTTTACTACAGCCTTATTTACTATCAAAATCTCTGAATATAAAGTGACAGGACATGCAAATAGGAAGACTTGAAATATTCACTTCACTCACGCCAATCCAATCACTAGTGTATGTATTTGATGGTGTTTGTATTCTTTTGATCATATTCTGTGTTATTAATGTCATGATTTTCTTGGGACATATCACCATTCTTTCCCCATTCTTTTTCCTTAAACTCATACCTCATCATAGCTGAGAAGCAGGGAAATGATACACTGCTTTGGAATATGATATTTGTTCAAATTGCTGTATATCTTGAGGAAAGGAAAGAAGTGGATTTTGTTTAGTAACAACCACCATATATACAAATTGTTCTAATTTGTTCCTCAAAACATTCTTAATGATTAAACACCTGTAAACATTTTGAGGGATGTTTATACTCAAAAGGATCCCTGTCACTCCTATAGACTATGGGGCTATATCAGTACAAAATTCAATACAGCATGAAAAAAAATTTAAATGGGCTGGTTAAACGTTTTCAGATTTAGCCTGTGCTGAATGCCACATGGCCGTGACTACCTTGCTGTGGTCAAAGCTGCCACAAGTACGTCCTGCCTATGTATAGCCATAACTTCTAAATGGAGGCAGCTTTTGACCAGGTGAAGAGGAGCACAGGGCAGGCCTCACTCCTGGCAAAGAAGCGGAAGGTAAACGTCAGACCATCGCAAGTGAGAAAAGAAGGTGAGGGCTCTGCCGTCTAGGAAGGAGCAACAGTCACAATATTTTTTTCTCCACAAGGTGAGGGCAGGTATCTAACTTCCATGTCTTATTCCATCACTTACTTTGGGTTCCAGCCACAAAAGGAATACAGCATAAGGAATGATAGCATGTGTAACAACATACTGGTAAAAATGTAAATTACGCATCTAAACCCAATAAATTGTAAATAGATCAAATGCTGAAGCACAACTACCTTAATTCTGAAAAATGCTGTAGGAAAATTAACATTACACACACGCTCTACTTCATTAAGGGTTAATCCTTTTCGTGTAACATGCCTTGGATATACAGATTGCAAACTTTCTGATCTGACAAACTCACTGGTTTCTTAGAAAGCCAGAAGCAATCTGATGTACTGTGATGCTGGATAAGTCTGTAAATTACCTAAATCATGGAGGGTTGATCTTTACCCCATTTATTATATAGTATTCTTTGATGAGTTCCAGTTTTAACAAGTGAAAAGCTAGTTTCATATCTATGTGTGTCATGCTATTGTATCTTTGACCAGAAGCAAACAGACTACTTCATAACTTGGAGGCTCGAGCACAGCAGTAAAGCATACATATCGTACAGTCCCTACCCATGCCAGTGTCAGGCAGGCTAAAAACCTGGAGAATTGTGCCTGAGATTTTATTTGGTGCACCGGTATAAACTAGGTACAACAAAGTGGCTCATGCTACTCAAAGTAGCTCATTGAGGTTCCCTAAAGCCAGGTGCTCTCATAAACACCTGTGGCGGGGGGCACGGGAAGATCCCTTCTTAAATAAGACATAAAGATGTACTTAGAAAGTTGCTAGAAGAAAACTTGGTATTCAAAAGACACAACCAGTGATGGATATGTACTTAAATATTTATCCACAAACCAGTAAATGACAGGATATAAAATTCTAAAAAGCACCAAGAAATAATGAACAGTGCTTTCCCCAAAGGCATAGCTGGAAGTTGTAACAGGATTTCCCCACTCTTTCGTTGCAACTTTAAAATGGCCTGTCCTCGTCTCACTTGAAGGGTGAATGACAGCTGGGTGAGAATTCTGTGCAGGTAAGACTAATCTTATATGCTAACCTGCTTGTGTACCGCAGTAATAATGTCACCATACCAAACTAACTTTTCCATAAACCTGAAAAATTATGTCCTCCAGGAAAAAAAGCTGCTCTTCTGCCTATGTTGTTTCCCTTCCAGCTCATTCAGTTTTTACATCAGTATAAAATTCATCTCACTGACTGCCCTGCAACACTGCCACCAGATTCAGTGGAAATTTTCAAAAAACAAAAAATAGAAATGAGGATGATGCGAGTTGCACCAGATCTAGGTGTGTAGGCACCTCCACCTTTACAACTTCTTGAACCACAGAATACAACAACGCACTGTTCTGAACCACGCTTTACCCACACAGTATATTATTTAACTTTCCCTGTACCCACCATCTGAACTCAGAAACTATGATTATGAGCACAGCATACTTTTTTCCATCAGTATGAATCCTAACTAAGGGTGTAGGATTCATCTCCCTTATGGCAGCACCCATCCTCTGCAAACCCACATCTAAACTAGATACCTTAGGGTGCTCTCTTTATGGACAAAAGTCCTTTTCAGGCCACTTTTCACCTGGCCTATTTTAGATAATCTGCTTTGTGATGAGGCAGTGGTTCACAATTGACTACAAGGGGCCTAGTAGCCACAAGGTAGATGCTTGCGTTTTGTCAGCTGAACCTCACCAATTTACTCTGTACTGTCCATGAGTTTCTATTTGAGTCTTAAGCCTGCATGGAAAAAAATTCAAGAAGGTTTCTAACTATTTGAGCAGTGAGTATTTTGAGAATGCCGATTCATATCATTAGATGATAGCCTTCAAAAGCACTGCAGAAATCACTGCAAAATCTCAGAACCAGATGTTTTGACATTCTATACATCCCAGGCACACTTTTTAAAACTGGATTAATTATCTCCTCTATTAAAATGTCATAAAGAACTTAAGAAATAAGGCTTGATAAGGAAGAGGTTTGGATTTTTGTACTAGAGGTGTTCTTAAAGATAGATTGATAAAGTTCTGCATGAGGAATTAAAAGTACAGATTAAAAAAACCCCACAGTGGGCATGGAATAAATTACACAAGCTTTTAGGTTCAGAATATCACTCCACACTTTCCTTTTACATGTAATTGCAAAGGAGGGGAGGAAGGCTAAAACTTGAGATGGAATGTGCACTTATATTTTTTCTCCCTGCTTTGCCCTGTCATGTGGTCAGTAATAGAGTGTTACAGGGATTTTTTTTTTTTTAACAAAACATTTCAAACTGCCCATTACATCCAAATAAAATCTGACTATGCAAGGCAAACTGCAAGAGCATTCCAGTTCTGTGGATCCTGTTGTTACAAGGAACTAGCAGCAATTACAATGTCTGGGAATCAAGGCAGGCAAAAATGCAGAAATACTGCCGGGGAAAAAAAAAATAAATACATATATATATAGATATAAAAAAGGAGAAAAAGAAATAATGCCATAAGGCACGTGCAGTAATTTGGATAATACGGATGTGTAAACTTCTGGGAATGAAAGGGAGTAAGGAAATAGGGTAACATTGCAAAGGAAGATTATTTCTTCAAGGAAAAGAGAAATCTGCGAAAAGATCATACCTCACCAACATCCAGTTGTCTCTCAAATACAGCCATTTGTTCACAGACTCTTTTTTTAAAAGGCAAAGAACATGAAATTTAAGGAAAAGTTCAGATGTACTTGTGCTCTCATGAAGAGTACATCTCTGTACAAGCACCTTTACTGAACAATCAAGAATCATCTGAATTGCAATTTACTTGATATATCAAAGGATTGATAAATATTCAATCTATAATACAAAGATACTTTTTATTACCATATGTATTGGATTGCCTAATTCTAACCCACTACTTCTTATGTTTTTTTTGTTTGTTTTGAGGGTTTTTTTGTTTTTCTTTTTGTTTTCAAAATGAGCACCTCCAACAATGGTATTGCTGCACTCTCCTTCCTTTACCTCAAGGCATGCAGGTATCAGTATCTACCCTAAAACTACTTATCCCACAAACAAGCTTTGGATACCAGCATCCTGCTGTGCAGCATACCAGGAATGAGGTATCTATACGCAACTTTTCAACCAGCCACTAACTTACTCAATACTCAGCGTTTTTGTCTCAGTTGCTGTCCACCAGTCTCCCATGTGAGAGAAGGGAAGGCAGTGCAGGTTAGATTCAAATCCAAAATGTGAAGGTGATAGGTAGTGTGACAGACTGAGGCTTTTGGTTTGTTCTCCAAGAGAAGTTAGTCATACATATAGAACGTTATTTTACAAGACGCTTACCTTTGGTAACATACATTTGGCACATAGCTGTAACCCAAAGGAACTACTAACTCCCTACGTCATCCCAGAGGATGAAAGCCAAGAAAGTGACATCAAGTTTATTATTTGTACTAATACCAGATATTAAGACATTTCCCCAAGTTGTAAATACACTGGAAAGCGAGGGTGCTCTAAATTACCTAGTAACTGGTGCAAGTTTTACAATAGAAAAAGGATGATTGGATAGGCAGCTGAATCCTCTCGTGGACGGTTAGATTGCTTTGGGACTAAAACCTTAGGCAACCTGTCATGTTTGAGAAGAATTTGAGAAGAATTCAACAATTCTCCAACAGTAAGCAGAAAGAATGAGATTCCAGGAATCTAATACCGAAACAGGGGCAAGAGCTAACTTTGCACAAAAATCTTAAACTTTGATAAAGCAGCCTGTAAGGAAAGATGCAGACAATGTGGCTTGAAAAATTGACCCGTAGAGTCATTTTATGAAATTTTATGTGTGTGTCAAGCACAAACACCTAGCCAAGATAAAAGCATGGCTAAGGACAAGCTCATCCTGAAAGACTTAGAGAGCCTCCACTTGGAAAGGGGTTTAATAAGAAAAAGGGACAACTACACCATGAAAAGGGCTATTTGGCAACGCTTCCTATTGCGGAGTTCTTAAAGCACCGTGATGCTCTTTCTTGTCAAGATATTTCTGCTTTCTGATCCAACAAAGATAACCTTGTCACCCATCTTGTTTGACAACCCTGAAAGGGACAGTTGCCATATTATTATCAGCACGCCTTTCTCTATGCTTAGAGCAATTCCTTCACTTTCCTAGCCCTGGGAAGAAATAGGTGCCTGGATGAAAGTCACTCAGTTAAAGTTCAATCTATTACAAAGAGATCAAGCCTATTGTCAAAAGGAAATTTCTAAGACTGTGCCTGCACCAATAACTGCTCCGTTACCTACAGCCAGCGATCTGTCTATTGTCATAACTATCCACAGTCTCCAAAACTCCGTAGATGTATCTGCACCGACAAGAGTCCTAGCGACCAAAACGGACGATGGCAAACTACTGCCATCTCTAACTTTGTCAAAAGGCACGCTTCCTTTCTGTTTTGTTGCATCTTCTCAGCCACATTTTTCTTACAAGTAAGTCTTATTAGCTGTAGCATTCCCAAGTCGTACTTAAATGAGAAACCAGGTAGAAGCTTCATCTTGATGGAGAAAGGTTGCTCATCAGGTGAGCAAAATCCATCTGCGAGAATGTAATTCACTAGTTTCCTACATTTTCTGCCCTTCCATAACTGGATGTTCCAGTGGGATTATGGTTCAAAAAACTCAGGGACTGCCTCAGTCTGGCCAGAACAAGAACCCTCTCAGTTACACAGAATTAACCCCTCCACCTACCAAGCAGGCTCTAACATCACCTCATAATGGACAAGAATGGCAGTTGCAGCTTTCTCTGGATGGCTACACGAAAAACTTGCTTTGCTCCTCACTGACCAGCAGAAGTATGTACTTCCAAAGGAGCTTCAGACTTGTTTAAAGACAGTAGTATTTTTATCACTATCATCTCTTTCCATGAGCAATGGGGCCACTTTAAAGTTGACAAGGAGACTCTCTTAACTAGCTGAAACTTTCCTGTGCTGTGAACAGTCTCCATAGCTCGCTCTTGTACTTGGTGATGACAGCTAGAAAGAGCCAAGGAGACTCACCAGTTTAACCAGGATAAAGGAATGCCAACTATTTCTGTCAACTATTTCTCTAGTGACTGTTTATCCACCAAAGTCCTTATTCTTGCAACAGCACAGAGGGTAAAGCACCGCCCCAACCTTTTTCTAATTCTCTTTGCTAGAGCACACATTGCTCAAATTCACTTTGTAATAAAAGAAAAGCCTATAGTAATATGAAGAATTTGGGGTGGGGGATCTGTAATAGAAATGACGTTATTGTTCCTTCTAAATGTAGGATTTCCTTTGGTGGCAAAACAGATCTGCTTGGAACTTTGGCTGATGCTAATAACTTCATAGATCAACGTATGGTTTAATTGATGGAACAGATGGAAGACACAGACTCTGCAACATTAAAGAGTTATACTTAATGCATTGGGATAACTGTGACTTGGTTTTAAAATGTTCTCCTAATTGTCTGGATGGTTTAACAGTGGCATGAATTCTATTTGATATTTCCACTCATATTGATTTACAATTTTAGAACATGATTTTGTAAAATTGATGATTTCCAATTTTCTTAATAAAAAAATAATGTACGAATTAACAAAAAAAAGAGAAAACTTTTAAAGACAGCTAACCTTTGTAGGACAGAGAGCTTTGCATAACAAAGGCCAGGATGATTCAGCTATCAGGTCAACAAAGCACTGAAGTACATACTCAGGTCTGCCCTGCTCGCTAAAGAATCTAAGCATACATTTAGACCATTTGATGAAAATGAATGGTTTGTGTGGCGTCTCAACACTCAAGAGGAACACACTAAGCAAAAGAGCCCGATCTTCCAGAATTAAGGATAAATATAAACATATCTTAAAATGACATTTTAACTTTGGATTCCTGTGCACCTTTGATGTTAATTGCACATGATTATTTACATACAAGAGGATGGTGAATTTGTTGATAAACCAAGATTTCTCTTCAAGGCTGCTTGACCCTGAGGTTTTCTTGAAAAATCATCCTTTCTGGCAGCACACAATAAATGTTAATTTGATAATAACATCTCTCATTTATATCAGTATCGATAGACAAAGTTTGACCAGGCCTAACGAAGAAAGACCGATAATTCATATAAAGGGGCTGGGGCAGGAATAAGGGGGGTGGAGGGATGTTGTATGTTGAAAAAGAATACGAACCTACCCTAATTTGTTATTGTACTGCTTTCAAGTCAAAAAAAGGCAACACACTCATCACAATTTCTTTCCCATTACATTACTGTAAATTATAACATTTGCTATGGAAAATAAAATGAAGACTGGGAAATTAATTCAGGCTGGATTATATCTTCTGGACAAAGCTAAAAACGTGCAAGTTGTCCAGTGCCTAGAATGACCTCAAAGAAACTCAAATGACTCAAAAAATACCCCATCCATCTCCACCAGCTCCTCCTGTGTTCGCTGTACCATTGCGTTAGCGTAATCCACTGGCAAGCCTAAAAGAACGGCCAAGGCTTGGCTTCTCCCTGCACCTAATTGCTTTCCTACACGAAAGGAACAACACGATCCTCTCCTTATCCCCGACTTCAACTCCTGTTAGAGTCTAACAAGAAGGTTTCTATAGTCTATGCTATTATATAACGACATTAGATCAGCCACAGTCTACCCTTATCTGTTTAACTATCTATCTTGTAAACGGCACAAATAGGTTGACATAAAATGCTCTAAAAGGGCAGGCTTGAAAGACTGTAGTCCTCCCTGACCATATTTTAGAGGTACTGGATATCTGAAAAGCACCCAGCTCCTACTGATTTCAAGTAGAGTTAGATGCCTATGTATTTTAAAATCCTATTCAGCATCTTTTGCATCTCTAGGAGCGCAAATGCCAGGACCATCTGCCCAGTGCCCTTCAAGGTACCCACCGGACCCTCAGAATAGGGCATGTCTCCTCAGCGCTAATTAGCACAGCGCAGTTACAGGTGTAAGCACGTTCTCAACACTCGTTATTGAAAGTGTGAAGATGCGCTGAGCTATCGTTTCCCTTTACATACATCCCCACAAAGAACAGCTCTCACTGGAAAGGGGGTGACTGTACCCAGCCGATTTCCTCCTTATACCTTAGCACAGGGTGACTCTTTACCCAGTAAAACCCATTCTGGTCTTTGTATCGAAGGGAACAACTAAGAGGAGCTACAAAACCACTCACTCCACAATACATCTGCTGTTAACTGCTAGCAAATTACCTAATAACCAGATAATTCAGAAAAAGGAATAAGCAGAATACACGTCTCTGCAAACATGCTTCACAGCCCTTGAACACGTACCTCTGACACCTTGTTACGCCTCACCTTACTCAATCCGGTTTTTGTCTTATTTCCAATAAGCAAATGGCTATTCAAACCCTGCCCTAATAGTGATGGTAATTCGAAATAAAAGAAGAAACACTCCCCCCCACACACAGACGTTAACATTCATCTGTCCTTGATTATGCAGGTAAAGTTGTTTTATGGGTTGTCAATAGAGAATACAGCAAAGCCGTCTCCCTGCATGGCTTCAAAGAGAACAGACACTCTGGGAGCAGGCTGGTGTAAATTGTGGTGTTTCCATCATGTATGAAATTCAATGGGCTTTTCATTTTCAGTATAAACCCAAACTAGCGAAAGTCAGTGTGTGGAAGCGCCTCTGCTACGAAACAGCAGTTTGCATTAAAATTACATTATATTGTTTTGACATGTCTGAAGCAAAGGTTAAAATCATCTTTTTGCTGGACATTGTTTCTGTAATATTGCCCCACTGCAAAGCTTCAATATGAACAAGCCCAGAATGATGTGAAATATTTCTGATACAAATTTTATTTTTATGTGAAACTATTCAAATGCTGCTGTACAACATGAACTACCTGAACCAAATCAAATCCTCAGGTCAATTCCTTCTTCCGAGTGCTCCTTAGATAACAAAGTCTTGTTCTGCGAATCTGTTCAATATATTAAAGTTGATTCACTCGGACAGTGTGTAAGATATAATACATTAATCTGGGCCATTTCAATTTCTGAGGCTGGGACTATAAAACTGGTGTGCTGCATATCTAATTTTTTTTGAATACCTGATTTATGCATCCCTCTGATGCATAGTGTCGATGGTATGGTGGATGCGGCTGCTGCATTAACAACGGGCTGCATCAGCACTCAAATCTTATCTTGTTAAATCAGACAAATGTAGCTCAATGAAAAGGAAGGAATAAATGCCTAGGACGGTTGAAAGGAGTGAATTTTAATCCTGTTTGTTAGGGGACTTTCATGGTGGGGGCTGGATGACTGAGGCAGGAATGTCCACCAAGAGCTTATGGGACTATGAAATATTATATGCTTATACATACAACTACACATGCAGTATATACAAAGACAGTCTTTCTCATTTTATTTCTACACAGACAGGTAAACATCCACACACCGACATTCATCCATACAAACACACACATTTTTAAAATTGGAGAAATGAATGCCTTTTAGGAAAAGTAGGTCTATATTTACAAAGTGTATATTTCTATCTCTTTCCAATTCAAAAACAACCATAATTGCCTCTTTGTATATAATTTATCATTTTATGCAGTGAAACAAAAGTTATCACACGGACTAAGTATCCAGAAATAGATTAGATTTCCAGAGTAATTATATATGTTTATATGATTTTGTGGATAGATGGAGTACTGCTGTCGCTCTATACACAGTCAATATTAATTCTCAAGGAAAGAAAATGTTCCTGTGTTTGCACAATCAACGAGACCTTTAGAAATAAGCTTTCTGCCAGACAAGGAAAAGTTTCAATGGCACACACTTCGCAGACTCAGCCTAGGTATTTACAACAGATGGAAGGTATTGTCGGAATTAATTCTTAGGGAAGACCCTGAATCACTGATCTTTAATTTGAATTCCTTTCTCTAATAAATTCTTGTATTTTACCTACAGACCGTAAGTTGGTAAAGAACCTTTGTTTGTTTGTCAATAAAAATGTATTTGGGAACATGGGAGGATCACAAAGCTCTTGTATAAGGCTGTGACCATTGCAGCACCAGCAGCATAAAGCAGTAGTACGTACAAAACCAAGTTATATCTGGAACTGTTTAATTGGCTCAAAGGTGAACTTTCATGCCCAGTAAGACACTGGAGATATATTATTTAAGCATGCATCACTTTAGCCTTTATGGCCTGCTTTTCTCTCCACAATGACTAATTATAACAGAAAAAAACATTGCAAATAGTAGATCCCATCTTTGCAACCTCTTCCCCTGTGTGCTAAACGACAAGGTCGTAGTTCTCCGTTTCTAACATCATTACTGCTTGTTGTGAGAACTGTTGTGATGTCACAAACAGTATTAATGTATGTAGTGATGTAGTATTAACGAGGAGGAGGGCTGAAAAAAGCCTGTCATGCACAAATATCACACGTAACACCTCTCACATCTGAAAAAGACCTAGGACCAAATCCTTGAAAAGAAACGGAGCTATTTGAATGTTGTGCTTTCATTTCCCTTTTGACTGAACATGAAAGCTCATCTTTAAATTCATGAAATACAAACATTTTAGAGTTCCTATCTTGAGTTAACTTAACCCAGCCTTAAAAAAAAAAAAAAAAAGAAGCAAAGAGAAGCAGTGACAGAGGCCCAGACATGACAGAGACAATTCATTATAGACCTTTTTGATCCAATTATCCGGGAGAGGTTGGGATATGCAGCCCAAATATGTGCAGACTCATGGAAGAGAATACAAATAAAGGCTACGTTCTCACTTTTCCTAAAAGTTACAATGGCTTTCCTGTATGCCATGCATATTAACAAGTGTGCAGATCAAGTCAAAGCCATATTCCTGTTTAGAGAACAAAGGGGAAAGAAGAAAAAAAAAACCAAACACAAACACATTTATTCCCAAAATGCCAAATTTAACTAAAAAATAAGAGTTAATAGCTCTGACTGCTTTGGAGAACTGTACTGTGACCAGGGAGGTTCTACTTCTTCACTAGCCTGGTGAGCACTCCGTCGTCTGGAAAGCCAGAAGAGGTCTTCCAGGGCAAGAAAGGAAAGGCCCTTTGTGTGCGCTTGTTTTGGCGATATTACGCTGCCGCGCTGCGCTACAGAATGACAGCGGCCTGCGGATGACACGCCTGGAGTATTGTCGGTGGGTACCATCCCCAACGACTCTTGTGCTCAGCTGAGCGCCCTATTCAGGAGGAGTGGTGGGGAGACAAATAAAATGGCCAAACCTTGGGGAAAAAACAGATAAAATGAGCAAATCAAGATAATTGTGCTAATTATCATAATGAAGGAAAGATTTTGTGTTTGCATGAAGGCTCCCCCTCCCCCGTTATGTGCGTGATGCCACGGATGCATTCAGGGTAAATGAGTTCCAGGCCTCGCTAGATGCTTGAATTTCTGTCAAAGTGGCTCCATTACATATGTGTCCCCCAGGGTCAGACTGCATTAGCCGACTCCTTTATTCCATACAGGACGAACTAAGGAGCCGGCAGAGTGTGTTCCAAAAATGCATTCGTAACGGGTATTTTCAGTGTCCGCAAGAACTTCAGCTCAGTTTAAAGTGGGGTGGGTTTTTTGGTTTTTCTTTTTTTTTTTTTTTTTTACGTGGTAGAAAAATAAAACATGAAATGTCTTTAAGGTCACGGAACAGTGACCTCATTGGCTGGGCTAATTTGATTGTGCCAGAACAATAGCACTGTACTCCTCTGCCAGCGAAGTGCATGCTAATTATGCGATTTGCCCTTGATAAGACCTTGGTGGGTCATTCAGCAGTTGTGATCTGTCACTGACTTCTAATCATGTATTATCGTCTGGGTGAGTCAGAATGGTACCCTAAGCTTTCTGTCTTTACAGCAATGTGGCACTCTAATTACCTTATGCCAAGTGGATATGCAGAGACTGAATTAAGTGATCACTGTGATTGCCTTCAAAATCTTCTTTTTATCCTTTGTGTTGCTTCTCTGCAATTTACATTTTAAGATGCCGAGAAGCTTTTGGTGAGACTGAAAATGCCACTCTAAAAAATAATGATTTTTTAATTTAAAAAGCATAACACTAAATTTAAGTCATACCAACTCCTAATAGTATTTAAATGCTGCTAAACCGTATACCTCAATAAGAATCTTTCAGTAAACTTGTTGGAAATTGTAAGACTTCCTTTACCTTTTAATCTGCAACCAAAGGAGAAACAAAAGGAAAGGAGCCTAATCTCTTTCTAAAGTTTTAACAATTCATAATTGCTATTTAATAAGTAAAATTAATTATAAAGTGCTTCTCCACATTAATTATGCCTGTGAAACGTACATGCCAATATAACAAATTCTGTGCATCAAATGTAAAAGCTTGAAAAGCTTCATCGCCGTGTTCATCATGTTTGTTAATAACAAGTAAAGATGGGTTGACCCTGTGAGTCTTGCAAATTCAGGCACAAATTTCTCACCTCTTGGTTAACTCATTTTGTGGCAATTTGAGGGATCCGTGTTAGGTTAGCTACGAAAATGCTCTGTATCTTACCCAGTACTTTAAAAATCAGAGCTGCACCGTACTTCTCTATTGTTGCATAGCAACTCTCAAAAACTACAAAGCAATCTGTTATGGTAAACCAGTTGTATTAACATCTGTATTTGCCCAAAGAATGATCTAATGCCTTTTGCAAAGAAAATGTGGCGATATGTCTCTAGGTTAAATAAACAAAAGTAATGTTTTATAAAATTTGATAAGATACATTTGTCTGAATCATCCTTGAAAATATGAACTCCGAAGTGCTACTTCAAAGTTGTCATAAAACAGACAAAAAAATCCTCACAACGCTAAATTTATTGTACCACTAACAGAAAATAAGGATTTTCAAAGCTTTTCTGTATTGTATGTCAATATTGCAGTATAATTTTTTTATAGAAACAAACTGAAAAAAAATAGTCAATAAAAACCATAAAGGACAATTGAGAAAAAATTGCAAGCCTTATTTTCCTTGAATCACATGATGCACAAGCAGCATTATTTGCTGAAACCTTGGTCGCGTTGGGGGGGGGAAGGAGAGAGCCAGAGCGAGAGAGAAAAAGAGAGAGGCAGGCAGAGCGCCTAGAAATAAGATGCAATCCCTGGGTGGCAAAACAAAAGAGCCCAAGGAAAAAAAAAAAAAAAAAAAAAAGCTGTAGAAAGTTGACAGAGTCAAGAATAATGGCTAAATCTATCAAGTTTGATCAGGTCTGCTATAATGAAGTGGAGCTTCATATTCCAAGCAGGGACAATGAAGACAGAAGTCAGGCTCTAGAAATGTGCTGCTCACTTTGTGCTTGGAATATGCAGCAGCCAGCAGGGAGCCACCAGATAATTACACAGTATTTGTGTGCTTCCAGGAAGCTTCCTGCGCAGGTTGAATGCCCGCGCTATATTAAAAGGCAGCACAGTGAAATGTTTTTAATGAATATTTTTGTCAGAGAAAGAAAAGGCATTTGAATGATTTTTGTGTATGCAGGGAACGAGAGGTGGAACATCACTGTCAAAATACAGGTACCTTTATTTATATTTACTCCATTATTTACAGTTTCAAGAGCCTCATGTCCTTTCCATAATACAAATCACAACACTAGGTTAATGTTATTTAGGGCTAATTGCACATACAGTCCTCTAACTAATGTTTGCTGTTAGTATGTTTTGCTGAAATCCCGTATCAGACTGGCTTGAAACTACTTTTATTTTTATTTCCAGTAAGAGCTGAAATGTTTAGACACATTTAATCAGAAAACTCAAAGAACTAACACAGATGTTGATACTTACTATTCAGTAGCCCTTGGCAGTGATAGATCTAAAACACAAGAATACATTATTTCAGCACTCCGTAATTCTCACCTAACAGATGTGAATAATCCACTGAATTAAAAAAACCCAGACATGATACTCATAAATGCTCATTTAGCAGTGCAAGCAATCATACTGATCAAAACCTAGACTTTGGTAAAAAAGTTCATTTGAAAGGCTTTTCGCTGGTCCAGATTTCAATATTATCCGCACCTAAGCAAGCCCCTGTTTTGCTCCTTACAACTGAATCACTTCTGGTATGCACGGACCGAGACCGTTTGCTGTAACGTGCTGCCGCGGATCCTCTGGCAACATTAAACGAGGCCCTTCAGATTTCACAGCACCGTCCGCCACCAGAAATACCGGTACGTACACTCGCTTCCCGCTCTGCATCAGCGACCACAATTCACAAGAATTTTTTTGGATAAAAACTTAAATTTTTAAACAGATACCACGGTCAGTTTTATAATTAAACTGTAATTCAATAGAGAGAAACTCCCTGGCTGAGAAAGGAGGAGGCCCAGCAACCCTCCAGGCTGGCACCCAGGATTAGCGTGGCCTCTCCGCCCGCACTGCCCCGATCTCCTTCCCACCCAAAACCTATGCCTAGATCTGGTCTGCTGATTGCCAAACACGGAACAAGAGGGAGAGAAGGTTTTGTTGCTCTCTAGGGATTTTCTTAGGCATGCATTTTAATAACTATATTATTTGAGCGGGGGGAAATAAAAAGAGAGGAAAAACATTTTCTGGACAACTTGGAAAGGAGGAATGTAATTACAAGGAGTCACTTCTTTGGTGATGACACCTCAGGTAACCCACTGCAGCAGAAGACACAAAGAGTTCCTCCACAACATCATGAAAAGAGAAAACTTTCACCCTTCTACATTTTTAACTCTGTGCTTACAAAAAGAACAGTGAGTAGTTGTGATAATAGTCCTGCGAAAACAACAATAAAATAGAAAGATGCTCCATCTGAATTAGGTTATTGAAGAAAACAACCTTGTGGATCAATATAATGTAGTCAAAGAGGTGGGGGTTTTTTAAAGGACACTAGAAAATTGTTGAGTACTTCTGATATTGCCACCAAGTTTAAAATTCTAAGTGCCTATGAAGACAGGTTGAAGTGTCCTATGTTACATAATAGAATAGCTACGGCCTCAAATTAATCCCCAGTGTACCTCCAGTTATGTCCCGTTTTGCCACTGGATTCAAATGCATCTACGACTTGCACTTCTTTTTAAAACTTAAATTCCAAGTTGTGAAAATTGTTGCTCAGAAATTCTTTTCGCATTCACCACTTGAATAGTGGGGTTTTTTTGCTTTATTTTTCAAGAGATCAAAATACTTCGAGTACTTCCGCAGTGTTACCTAGTCCTGGTTACCTGCAGGGACTGATTCTGCACCTTTGAAGAGGAGATTTACCATAGGCAGGAACAAATCCTGATGCGAAAGGTAATTAAAAGGTTTCACATATATAACCCTCCCCCTTTTTTTTTGTTTGCATGCCTGTTTTAGCAACACACAGTGGTACATCTTCCGAAATCATCAAAGGACTAAGCTGGAAATACCTCTTTCAGAATTATCGGTGCTATATTTTTGCCAAGGAACTGAATGCGACTTCTGCTCCGCTCTTTGTCTACAGCAGCTCTAATTTAAAAGGAAATCTTTCAATTACCAGACGAAGAGGTAAACAGCTGTCACATTTGGAGCCCAAGTAAACATTATAACCTACATTCCATCCCCCTGAGCAAAAAAAATCCAGAAGAACTTCCTCTGCTGCAAAGAAGGCAATGGGAGCTAAGTGATAGTTTTCATTTTATTTTTGGCAAGTTCTTAAAATTTTTGCAACTCCAAAGGCTTGAGCCCATCTCTTAAATGGAGGGAAAGATAATAATCATTCCTTTGGACCTCTTGGCTGTTTGAGGTTGCTTTTGTGATTAGAGCAAACGGTTGCAGCTAATCAACCACAGCAACTCATGTTTGCTCAGTTTCCAATAGTTCACTATACCAAATATGTTTTTAAGCAACTAAAATATCTAACTACAGCGCAGAGCATCCCTATCAAGAACCGAGATTTCATACACCCACCACAGTACTCAGAGCCTATGCTCGGTCTATGCAGCTCATTTTTGTTTCACTGTTATGAACAAGCTGAAAGAATAATAAACTCATTGGGTCAGACTCCTGTTTTCGTTACGCCTGTCCTTTTAATTCCATGTAAGCCAGTGCATTACACCAGATTTACAGGACTCTGAGTGACAAGAGGATTCACTCCGGGCAATGGAATCCACTTGGGTTTGCACAAGTTTAAGCGAGAGCAGAATTTAGCCTCTAAATGAGAAAAAAAAGATAATACCATCATTGCTCTACGCAGGCTTCCCTTACAGCAGCCATATAAACTGGTTAATGTAGGCAGAGTTTCTTTTTGCATCCGTATATTAAACAGTTATTTTGCCAATATTTATACGCCCATATCCCTCAGTACAAGCAGAGCCGGGGATATGAACCATAGCTGTTAGTCCCGTTGCATGAGACAAGCTTTGTATCAAAGGAAAAAAGGTTCCTCTCCATCTCACATGCTTTATTTTATTCAACCAGCTCTTTTTCACATTGTTATATCCAGTGAATATAGCACGGTTGGATTCAGAAGAGAACCTTAAGCGTTATCATAATGCTTAGAAGCAATGGCTTCACACTGTATAATCTATCAAAGGTGTCAGATTTACAAAATGCAGATTTTCTGTCACATTTGGGCACTATAAGCACTGTATCTTTTCACTAAGGTGCTGACTGCTGTTTTAATGAGGCCCTTTGGTGGCTGTAAAAAACTGAAAGGAGAGGATTATAGGGGTTACCCTAGGTATTGTCTATTTGTCTTACAAATTTCACACTAACTACCAATTACATCGCCATAAACCTTTTGGCTATTTCAAGCTATATGCCATATAATACATAAAAAATACGCTATGTTAACCTCTTCCGTATTATACGAGTAACTACAGCCACTGATGCAAGTAACATATCTAATGAAGCCAATAATGAGCCTCTTTAAAAGTAGTCTTGTTATAGGAATAATATTAGAGCAGTTCAGTTAAAGGCTAAGGTCCATTATGGCATGCTTCCTATGTTCTCTGGTCCCAGGTCTGAAAAGATGCTGACACGCTAATTCAGGCTCAAGAAGGGCATTAATCTCACAACCTTCTACTTGTCATGCTTAATGGGACATCCTGCCTAGGTGAAATGAACCTGATGTATTCAGGTAAACATAATTTAATAAGGAGGAAAAAAAAAATAAAGAAATAGCCGGCGTCCAACATAATGGCAAGGGGAATACTCACAATTTAGTTTCAGTGGAGAGGATTGTTAACATTTGACTGAGAAGCAAGCAATGTAAGAAGAGAAAAGGGCAAATAAGGGAGAATTCATTTAAAACCTCACTCCTGAAATATTAGTGCATTTAAAGGAATACGTTAATTTGGAGGAGGAAGGGATGCGCTAATGTGGGGCTTAGAGCACTTGAGTGTAAAACAGAGATCTGAAGCTATATAGTATGATATTTAAAAGGCAAGCATGAATGTCAGTGAGTAGCTGTATATCCTCTTTTGGCTGTCATCAATCATAAGTCTAATAAGCCACCTAAAATTATGTCACAAGATACAGAATATTACCAACCGCAGTGGTTAAAGAAGCACATGCCCTACTTGCAGACTGGGTGGTAAATGCAGGACCCATCTCCCAACCCCGCAAAAGCACAAGTGCCCACAAGGCAGACACACCTGCCCACGGTATGCCACCGGCCTGGTGTTCTGTGCTGCTGGATATAAAGATCTTCATGGCCATTCCATAACTTAGGAGGAGATAAAATTACAAAGTGCAAAGAAACATTGCCAGCTTAGAGGAAAAAAAAAAAAATTTTGATTCATGAATCAAAGTCAGGTACCTAAGCAAACCAAAACATTATTATGGACCCTTTTACCCAGCATCAGCGGGTCTTCAGTTCCCCAGAATTCACCCTTCGCTGCCCCCAAAGCCAAAGGGCTGTGCTACACATTTTTGTGCTGTGTGAGAAAGCAGGTTGAAATCATCAGACACTCAAAGGGAATAAAACTATTACAGATGCTACTCGGTGAGTGGAGTGAAGAGGGGGCTTCTGAGAAAGCAGAACCTGCCCCACCACTGCAGAGCAGGGCTGTCGTCCTCCATCTCTGTGTGTTTTGTAACGAACTACAGCTTCGTTCCTTTCGTTCCTGTACAGCCCAACCATCAACGTAGCATCAAAAGCTCAGGGGAAAAATTGTAAAAGTTCTTTGGCTGTTGCTGGATGTTCTTTTCATCTGTAATTGTAGCCACTGTATAAACCGGGCAGCGGGCTTGTGTCGCATCACTAGGATAACAGTGTTAAGAAACCAGAGAAAATTAGGTAAATCTGAAAGTGGTGTATTTGTGGGACAGTTGTGTCGCAGTTGTGTCGTGTTCTAGAAAGGGAACTAAATCCGCCTTTGTGCCAACAATTATTCCCTTTGCTGTGCTTCCAGTTGCATCTGACAAGCAGAGCCCAAACGGCACTTGTTTTGCACCACTCAGAAGAAATCAAAACTTACTTTTTAACTCGCCAAAAAGCAGGTACGGAAAGAGCGCTATTCAACTGGGCCCTTACAGACTTGTACATACAGAAGCCAAAAAGCAGGTACGGAAAGAGCACTATTCGACTGGGCCCTTACAGACTTGTACATACAGACGTTAATCTTGTTAAGCCTTGAAACGCATACTCCAAATAGGCCTTTGCTGCCTCACTGGCTCCCAATACACCTTTTGACCATAAACATCTGGGTATTTTATCTAGGCTGATGTTTGCAAGCAGTTTACTCTAAAGCCACTAATACATGCTATTGCAATGGGGCTCAACGGTGCCTATTAGGTGCTGGTCATGCTGAGCGAGGGTGTGGATTTCGGGGACGAATTGCACCGCGGGGAGCTGTAGGAGACACTCTGCTGCTGGAAGGCAGAAAACCTCCTGGAGCTCTCAGGTGCACAGAGGAGTGCACTTGCTATTAAATTATTTCACAGGGAGAGGCCTATTACCTATGAAAGCTGATCCCGCTCTTAAAGGCTAGTGCAAAGGGACCATAACCCTCTTCGGGAAGGGACGACGTGTCCAGAGGAATCCGTCCCAGGGCTCCCAAGCGGCCAAGGACTACAACGATAATGGGTAATTGCGTGAACTATGTTTGACGTGCAGTTTCCCATCCTGCAGAAACCTGCGTCTGCCAAAGGATGGCCCAAAGAAATCAGTCGTTTAGAAGTTCAACAAAAAAGTGTCCAGAGGCACCGGCTCACACCAGCAGCTTGTAAGAGGTTTGGAAACAGAGCCCAGTGAGACGTTTGTCCTGAGGACACCGTTCGGACGTGCCCTCCTGGGAAGTAAACTGATTTTACACCATTCTGACTTACTGACTCATGAATTTTAAAATAAGATCCAAATCCACATTCTTACTCTCATTTTGAAATTTTAGATATTCATTCGGGTAACATTTCTAGATAGGTCAAAACTGATAAAATAGTTTGGACAACAAACTAAACTAGAACAATGCAGCAATGGCAGAGTTTGTGTTTCGGCACTGCCAGCTCCTGCAACTCTGTCATACACAGGAGGTTTTCTTCAGGAAAAGCCTGATGGTTTTTTTTTTGTTGTTTTAAAAAGGGTACATTTCCTGAAAAAAACAGGCAGTTTTTAAATTTTCAGATGTGGGTACATATGTTCATTTATTACTTTTTATACCTGAATTTGGGTGTACATTACTATTACGGTGGTACCAAAAAATGTATACGCTACTTGAACGCACCATATACAGAGGCAGACACATCACATTCTCACGTTTGAAGCTAACTGCTGCTGAGAGCAGAATAACTTCCAAAGATGATAGATCAGCAAATCCCACATTATATTAAGGCCTCCTTTGTAGTTAGGCTACGCCCAAACCGCAATCAGAGCGCGGCTAGCTAATCTGGCAAAACCACAGAAACACAGACTTCCCTACTTCACTACATGACACACAATCGTCACATATTGACACCGAAGCCTCAGCTCTCATGACCTTTCTTAGCACTACTAGCCAAGCTAGTCAAAGTTTTTAGGTCAGCAATTAAAACTAGAAGTGCCATTTCCATGTCCTGTTCAGTTCCTCAGCCCAACGAAGATCAGATGCCATTCAATGAACTTGCCAGTAAGGACACGTGAGAAAGACCAGAAGTCCATAGGAGCCTTAACGATAGTTTCTTGTGCAAGGCATGCACAGAAGTGTCAACAGGTCTGGAAAAATCCCTTCCTGCTGGTCTCATTCTGGAGGCATACAAGGAGATCACCGCTCCCTGGTCCTCATCAAGCAGCAGGGACACATGGTGCAAGTTTCCCCCACTCCTTCATTCTCCAACTCAGCATTTGACCCTAGAATCATCTGCAAAGATGGGCTTCCATTTCCTTCAGAGCAAGAAAGGCTAGCAAGGATTAATCTGATTTTTCTCAAAATAAATAAAATTCAAATAATAAATAATTTTAAAAAAAAAGTGTGTGATCTTCTGGTTGGGAGATTGGTGGATCTGAAACTGCGTGGAAGCTGTCACACTTCACAAGGAACCGTATTGAGCTGCTGAAGTTTAATACAGGAAACAGCAGAAGGGAAAATGATTTTTCAGCTTCATTAGCCGTTACAGTACAGAAATGTCCATGGTTCCTATGCTGGTATCAGGTTAATGTGCCCTTAGTTTTCAGGTCTCAGCTTCTCATATTGGTTTTTCAACTGCTGTTTCATAGAGAAGTAGATAGGTCTTGAAGATTTGTAGGGGATGAGCTCACTCTACGGTAGCTACAAGGCTTCGCCCCAGCCCCCCCAGCCGGAGGGCTGGGTGACGTTGTCCCGAGGGTTGGGAAAGCTTGGCGGTACCTCTCCCTGGGGATGTACCAGCCCATACCAACCACAAAATTGCAGTGTTATTTTGGAGAATAGGAAAACAGGGACACAGTTTAACACCTGAGCACACAGGCCAGTGACTGTCAAAAGTTAATTACGTTTCTTCTTCGAAGGCATACCCATTTCCTTGCACTAAATTCCCTCGTTCTAACACAAATCCATCATTTCTGCCTAGCTTTTATATTGTCCCAAAAGCACCGGATAGCTCTGCTAGCTCAGTCTGTCCATGTTTATCACAAAAGCTCCTCCTTAACTTTGAGAGAATGAGAGTCAACAACATTCCCAGTATTTGGATTTGGCGCCTTTGAATGCATTATCTCTACAACGGTTTCGCAGGAATAGATATTTTTTCCAGTCTCTCTCCTGAAGTTCCCTGGGTGTTGCCAGGCTGCACCCCCCAATTCCCCCCTCCAAATGGCAGCTGTGTTCTACTCTATATAAAACTGGCTCTGCAGAGCTGGATTAAAAATGTCACCTTAGGCACCTGAATTAATAGTTTGGTTATGTACTCTGTTAAGTCTTTACTATAGATCAGCATAACTGTGCGAGACAGACAATCCTTTAGAGCTAACATTTTAAAATAGTGCCAAAGCCAACGTCCCTTTGAGATCTGACTGAATTATCCAGATTAAAAAAAAAAACAAAATAACCAAACGAAAACCAAAACAAAAGCAACCAAAACCATACATAGATTGTTTTCTTCCTGCAGCTTTTCTCAGTACCACTGGAAATATAAAATGGTGGAAAAAGTTGGCAGGAATAAATACTTCCATGGAGTTTCTAAAGCTGCAATTAATGTTAATGAAGCTATACCTTATATGGCAAGGAGACATAGTATAAATTGGATAAGTAAGAAAAATGATCAGCCGTTGTGCTCTTCCAATATAGTACATCAGGGTATTGCCACTGTAAAGCTATCTTTATTTTAAGCCATTAAATAAAACAATATAAATCTGCAAGCAGGTGTTTCTTGTTGCAGGAGTATTGAAAGTTGTAATGCAAACAACCTAATTTTAGCATCTATGTAGAGTGCGAAGTAAATTTACTGATCACTGATGCATTGAGCGCAGGGAGGACACAATCAGCAGGAGCTTCCAGCAAGATTATCCCATTAAAGCAGGAAGCCTTCGCGCGGCTGTTAAGGAAGTGGGCGAAAGCAGGTGATGGAAGTGGGGGTTTGCCGAGGAGGCATGGGCCCACTGTACATGTTAAGTTGTTGTTTTCTGCTCAGCTAAGCAGCAGAGAATTGATATGTTAGCAATGAAGTGCAATGACAATTAAATTGTAACTGACCTACATGTTACCATCATTATGCTTTCTCTTTTTTACTGCTTTCCCTCTTATTTAATCACACAGTATGGGGTTTTTATTAGGCTGTAATGTTAAAATCTTCATCCATTTAGCCATAAATGTTTGACTGGATATCTATCAGACTTCCTTGCACTATACAAACAAAACCATTTTGCTGAATCATTGTTGACTTGTTTGTGGCCTAATTTAATGAGTGTAATAACTTACATTACTATCCAGTTAACATTTAGGAGCCCAGAAAAGACCTGCTAGCATGCAGCAAGCTACTGTATACGTTTTCTATTCATATCACTCCTCTTTGCAGTAAATTTTATATGATAATATGCACTTCTTGCAACGCTGGCTTTGCTTTTGCTCAGCCCAGGTTGAGGGCTCCATAGCCAGGCTGCAACGCTAGAAATCAAAATTTCAGTGCCGTTTCAGCTTTCTAAGTATCGAGTAACTGCTTACGTAGCCATCAAAATACCAAGCACAAGAAGCCTCGGCACACATTCATTGCATCACGCTCATGCAGGAAGCTGTATCATTGAGGAGGAAAATACAAAACCAATTACTAATACTCAAGTAGAATAAGGTTTCTAAGTGAAATACAAAACTAGAGAAAGCTAAACCTGCTTTGCCAGACCTCAGTTCAGATTAGGCGAAACAAATGTTGCTGCTTGACAATACCAAGGGCAAACCCCAGGTATCGGGGCCTGCATAATGAAGAACGTAAGGATGCCTCCGAGCCCCAGGGAGCCCTCAGCAGGAGCGCGTTCAGGCTCTGGGACACTACGAAGCTGTTGAACGTCAGCGGGTTTAAGGCATCTTCATTTTTACTCTATTATCATGGAAAAAATCCTTCTTGTCACTTCCTCCGCTTTAAGCATTCATCTAGCATCTGACAGTCCTGCAGAACAATTAAGTAACGAAATAAAGTCTCCATATTCGTACACTAATTTAACACATGCTTGGCAAGACGGGGCACTTTCCTGCTTGCCAGGCCATAACTCAAACGCTGATACATACAGAAGGTGACAGTTTGTGAAGTGCAAAAGTTGAAATTTTCCATTTTCCACAGGGGGAAAAACACTGAAACAAATTATTTTATTTAACAAAGGGATACCACCGATTATATGTTATTGCAGACATCCTTTGTTAATTGCAACGAATCAAGCTGTACCGTGGAATCACTACAAAGTCTCCCCTGTAAAAGTTACGCTGTCCTAGGTCAATCCCAAAGAACAGAAGTGTCTCAGTTGTCCCCCAGACACATTCAAACAACCTCCTTTTGTTTGTCCACAGGAAAAACAAGACCCAAGACACATTACAACAGACAATGGGAAAGCTCGTTTTGATTCGCTAAGCGCGAGCCTGGCCATGCCGTCACACTGCTCACTACCTCCACAAAGACGCGTTTCAAGCTCGTTAGGTTTTTGGGGGAAAGTGTAGAAGCGGTTACTCTACATCTACTTATTTTTAAAGTATCTTTAATGAAACCTTAGGAATCAACTCTGTTGTCTGCTACCTCCCCAGTCAAAACTGTCTTAATGCTTTTCCCCTCACACCCTCCTGGTCTCTTTGCCTGTAACACTGGACAGCCTGAAAAGGGGGCAGGAAAAACACACCTTTTTAAAGGAATTAATAGATTGCAAATGTCTTGAGGAACGGCAAGTAAAAGCAAAATTCTGTATTTCATCACCCTTTAAAGAATCTGAGCGTTGGGGTGGGGAACACAACAAGAAATCATGACTTCAAGATTTCTCAAATAAAAAAAACAATTAATGTTGTTGTAAATCTGCCCAATCTGTGTGCACCGGTGTTCGTGGAACACTTTGTCTGTGGGCATCTTGACCATGAAACTTATTGTGCACTATTTTAGTACAAACTTTAATAAATACAGCAATGAAACCTCATCAGCGATAGCTATTAAATCAGTGCATATTACCTTTGCTACTGATAGCATTTCATATGGAAACAAAGCTTTATCAGGACACAACTCTCAGCCATTTAGCAACAACACACCCACGTTGGTATTAAAAACAAGGATTCCCCAAGTTCTTCTTTAATCTCCTACATCCCTTGTGGTCAAATAACTCAGAAATACATCTTTTACAAAATCCTTCTCAATATTAGATTGTATAGTTAGACGAGGTACTTGTACGCATCACAGGATGGATAAAGAGTGAAGAAAAATTAGGTCCATCATGCAGAAAAGTAGTAAGCAGAGTATAATGCAGAGTGGAAGAAGCTGTTGTCAGAGGAAAGTACATTTTGGGGGGCATGCTAATTCCTCATCACCAATGTTTAATTTAGGATTTTATTTTATTTAGCTCAGCCCTTCTTTTAGTTCCAGATCCCAGCCTGCCTATGCCATGTCACTCCAGAGCTTCCTGAAAAACATATCCTGAGGTACGTTAAAAACAACAACAACAAAAAAAAAATCACAGAACTTTTAAGGTCGGATTTATTACCACCTCATTGCAAAGTTTAGTATCAGGGGAGGTAAAGATAATGAGCTACAGTGTGGTTGGGAATGCCATTTGACTGGAGCAGCACAGAGTGGGCTGAGCAGAAACGGCAGACAGACTACTTCGGCAGCAGGGAGCATTCACACGCGCGGGAGTCGGAGTTCCCTCAGCACCGTCCTGGAGCAACTGCAAGAATATTTTTCCAACACACGTATCAATGCTGTGAAGTGCTCAAACTTGGTAAAGTCCATAATATTACTTATGGGCTACAGAGCTTGATGTTTGACTTTGCAATTTTAAATCTCTATTATTAACTATGAAACCTCACTTCGGCACATTCGGCGTGTGTGAATGTGCTTAAAGCTGAAGTGGCAGTAACCTCATACAGAGCATTTCGGTTTGCAGCTGTTCCAAGCCACGGTCTGATCAACCTCTATAGGAAAGGACTGAACACCAGGATCTTAAGTACTTTTTGGCAGGATACTTTCCTAATTGCTACAGCCATGAAATTCTTTATATGGCAGTGACACGGAGTTGCTGTATAAGTGAACTATATAGTTCATATTGGTTAAGACCTTGTAGCAGGATTATCAACCCCAGTTCAGAGCTGACAGTGAAATTGCATGGAAGTAGACAAAGGAGAAAAGCTCAGATACAACTGTGAGGGATGCTGGATGAACCGCCAAAAAGGTGGTCCGGTGAACAGAGAAATGAGCTGGAACTACTAGATACAGTGACGACATGCAGGTCGTTTGCCTTATTCTTGCATTTATGTAAAAACAATTTACCTTTCTACGTTGTATACACCATTATGAACACATGCAGCATAATACTGACTGTTTTCAAGTGCAGAGCCACTTCTCAACCGTAGCTATTCCTTGGGAGGGTACAAATACACATACGATTTTGTCAGCACCAGTAGTCAGTGCAAAGGGCTACTTCACCCGATTTTAGAGGTTCACTGAAAAGGATAAAGACATCAGGTAGAATAAGATGCCAGTATGGCATATGGAGGACATCTGTAAGCAGAAGCTTGCAGGGGACACAGTAATGATGAATCTCAAGGTACACAACAGAGACAAGTCGAATCCTACCAAACTCTGCCCGAAGGGGTTTGGTTTTTTTTTCCACCCAACTCTTGCTACATTTCAGTGGGAATCTAATATCAAACCCTATTTCCACACGCAGCACCTTCCGCTAAGCTCAGCTGAACCCTTCTCACCTTCTACGGTAAGAGGCCAAAGCTCCAAGAATTATTTAAAATTTCCACAATTGTCAGACCAAAAAGAGTTGATACAGTATTTCCAATTGTTTCTCTGGAAATTACTAACATCACACAAACGCGTTGAATGTGGTGATTTTACAATAAGGCTATCAAAGGTATTAAAAAAAAAAAATATTCTATCACGATCTGAACTGCTCCAAATTTGATTTCAAGCATTCACAGTTTTCCTGAATTTTTGGTTGGAGGTTTGTTGGGTTTAATTGAAAAAAGTCTAAAAACTTTATTTTCATGTGCTTATTATAATGAAATACTTCAATTTTATTTCTGAGTATGTCCAAGTTAAACCATAAGAATAGGAATACACCAAGAATTAAATCCATAATTTTATTTTGGGTTGAACAAAACATTTCAGCTGTTCTAAAATATTTTTTTTGTTGCATTTCCATTGCACTATTAAAAAGGAAAAATGTTGTACTCAGTCACGTAGAAGTCATTTGGCTAGCACCCCAAAAATTATTTCTACAACCATATGCAAAATATGTTGCCTCTGATTTTACTGTAAGGTGTCAACTGCACAGTTTCTCTTCCTTCCTCTATTTTTTCCTCTTTTATTCTTTTCCTTTTTTATTTTTTTAGAATTTTTCATTATCCTCTTTAGAAAGAACCTCTTATTTCCTTAAAAAGTGTGTTCAAATGACACCTCTCTCTCTCTCTCTCAGGGTTTGTGTTTCACCAGAATGGCAACATTAAAAACAGTTAAGTAGTGTTGCTATTTAAGGCCCTGATCAGTGTCAGTTATACAGTGATGGGAAAATTATTTCAAGTCTGAAATAGCCAAATAGCTGTGAAATCACAGATATGAATCAGCCAAGTACCAGCATCCTGTAAAAAGACTTCCCTTCCTTCCTTCCGTCTCTTATGCTGAAGAGTTAAAAATCACAGACTGTCAGAGAGACCCTACCTACCTCTTGAAACATCTCAAAAAATCCAGAAAAATGTACTAATCTCAATCTTATTTCTCCATATTTACTTTTGGACAAATAAGCATGTACAGATTTGCCATTTTGTAAAAATTTTACCTGAATTTCTCTTTTTAGTGGGTCTCATGAACTTCCAGTAAAATGTCTTTAAAACATAAATATAAAATAGCCAATATTTGATGATTATTTATATAAATACCCAATATTTGATTACTGGTTATATTTTGGCCACTCAGTTTTACCATAAATTGAAGGGGTTTGGAGTTTGGAGGGGTTTTTTAAGTCTGTAGCATGAAATGCACTCTCTCTTTATTGATAACACAATATTGGTCTATGAAAGACACATAACAAATCATTTAATTGCAGGAAAGGTTTTTGGAAAGATACCTGAATTCAATATATAGTTCTATTTCGTTTTAAAAACCTTTACACATTTCAGTAATAGCAAAATGTGTAAATTGTCAAAGAACGGCGTATTTCAAAGCATTACCGGAGCCATGATTATTAGTTTTATTTTGAATGGATAACAGCACTCACCATGTGGCCCTGCGAGTCATGCTGAAGATTTCTATTATTAAATCCTGCAATCTTAAATATTTGATGTTTTTTCATTGGTATTTCTGATTCTCCTTATATTCCATTTGTAGGACTGAAAAACAGGTCTGGTAGTAAAAAAAAAATAAATCTGATGGAACAAGCCTCTGACTCACAACTTTTCTGCTTTTCCTTCTCACTTTCTTTATTACCTTCTCAATGTGGCACGGAAAGCATGACCCATATATGTTAAGCACATTAAAATGTGATGCACGTTACTAATCCTAACATAACGCTGGCAGCTTGGCACTTCTTACTCAACTCCACATGCCCAAATTAACACACCGAAAGGCAAAGGCACCAGCCAGCTTCGTAGCTCAGCTATCAGGTTTTGCATCGGATTCACCAGAAATATGCAAGAAGCAATTCATTTTTGCAACTTGCCTTAGAGCAGGCACAGTCTAACAGGAAAGAGTATCCTGTTTTCCCTTGGAAAAACAGCGGCGACTCAAGATAACTTTCAGGCTACAGCTCAGACAACTGAAAAACAGAATTCCCCGATGCGCAGGACTCGGCCCCGTGGAATCCAGCAGGAAATGAAGGTAATATTCATAATAGAATATAGTTCTCTGCGACTTCCTGAACAAAGGATCTGTAAAATCTCCAAAAAAGTTATCCTACTTTTTTCTTTTAAAACTTCAGTCACTGCTGCTCAATACACTGCTGTTCACGCTGTATAGAAAGCCCTGGGTGGAGAACTGAGGCAGACAAACTGGGAGTCATACTGCAACCTGGGGAGGGGGGGGGGGAAATCTAAAAGCTTTTATGCTAGATGAAGTTAATCCTCAGGGTTTAAAAAACAAAAATTGTCCTCCAAATCACACGATCCTGAAAACAGAAAACGAACTCCAAGAGCACGCAAGTCCCTCCCTCCCCCCGCTCCACCACTGCCCCATCACGCTGCGCAGAGCCAGGTTATGCCAAATTTAAAACATTACGCCTTCCTCCTCTCTAGGTCAGCATCACCCTGCTAAATCCAAGAGTCTCCCACATGTCTTCCTCTTGGCAATTCAGAATTCATCCCTAGCATAAATTCTTCACAAGTTCCCTTTACGTTTTCTAGGAACGCGGTCCCTCCAGAAAACATATTCGCCGGACATGGTTCTCAGGCCACAGCACACCACCCAAGCCATTTAATTACCAAATCTTCCATTTTGACAATATTGCACTTCTGGTACTACCAACTTCTTTGCGAAGCAGTTTTATTCTGGTACTACAGTTTAAATAATCTAAGCTACTACAAAAAAATCTTTTATGTTAGTGGGACAAGGCAGGTTTAGAATTAACTCTGAAATTCTCTTGTTAGCACAGCTAAACCAGTCCTGTGAAATTTATCCGTGCTATGTGTCTGAACGAATGTATACAATTTCCAAAGTGTTGCTCCTTTCCCTTGGTGAAGCTTCTTTCCTAACTCCACAAATTTACTTTAATTATTTAATCAGTTTGGCTGAAATGCACAAAGTATTAAATTGTTAGTTGTTACTTAACATTCCTCATAAATTGCATTTATTAATTTCAGGAAGGAGCCTTGCCATTGCTACAGTAATTTAAATTAGTACCACATGGCTACAGGCTTCCGCTAAATGATTCTTTGGGGTAAAATCAGTTCTTTAAAGGTCTTTAAATGACACTAGAGATAAGCTAACCAAAATTTTTGTCCAGGAAGTTACAATTTATCAAAAACGTAATAAACCATGGACGAAATATTCATTGTAAGCAGGACATAATGTGGTCCATGAAATGACATTTTAGCATCTCTCACGATGGTCCCACTACAGTTTGCTGACAGTGCAGGGTAATGCTCCATTGATATTTAACAGTCCCCATCGACACGGTACTTTGTGATACTGTAACTTTATACACTCCAGTCCATTCTCTCACGGGCACTAAATCAGTCAACTTTGACATACAACGTTGTTCCATTTTCTTTGCTTAATTTTAATGCTGTAGAGGTTTTAGCTTCCCAACATTAACAACTTTGAAAGCAGTTGGGGAAAAGCATCACTTCCCTTCCCAATTCCCCCTGCACTTCTGGGATACGTGCACGTGCACACCCTCGTGACAAACCTCGGCGTACCTCTAGTGACCACGAGGAAAATTATGGTCTCTGCTGGTGATCACCAGGCAGCACTAGCTGTAGATGTTTAACAGCTGGAGGCTCTTTAACCTTGATGTAGTACAGACAAGAGTACATCAGCACCTCCTATAGGAAAATCTGGATGAACACCACATATAAAATAACAAAATAAAATAATAGATTCATCTTCCTGCAGCTAAAGATAAATATTAAATAATCCTATCTGCTTCTGGCTGAAAATTAATTTCTTCGAAGGCAAATAGTGTAATACGTATATGCGTTTCAATTCCCATTTGGCAAAAAGCCTATTTTCAGTATGCAGTACGTAGACTTCTGAAATACTAGAACTGCGTTCATCACAGACACACTTAAACAAATAAAATTTTCTTCCTTCAGGTACCAATTCACTGTGGTCTAATAATATATATATATTTTTAGAGTATCAGTATTCCCACAAAATCCAGATATCCAGCCTAAAAGCAAAGCTTTTTTTTAACCTTCCCTTTTCTTCTTTGCCATATGATTAAGAGGTTGCATCAGAAAGACCGAGTACCATGACTTTCAAACAGCCACAGTGGTACACCTACATAATACCACGCGCTGCCACGCAGAGGTATTTGAGAGCTAGCTCTGAAGAAGCTACCCCGAGTGCCAAGCATACTCTAGTCGTGGTACTACGACACAACACATCTTAGCCTAAGCGTTGCTTCTGGTAGCAAGGCCAGTTCCTTCAGAACAAGTTCAGGTATCTCTGCACAAAAATGCATTATGCTATTTAGACATAATTCAAGCGCTAGATTTCCAAAAATACGCACCTTAGCATGACAGATTTTTTTCCATGTGCGTTTATGGACCGATGCCTAATGTATCTAATTAGTTCAGAAACCCCCTCCAGGATGGTTATCTTTAGGCATCCAAACACCTCTGCAAAACAAGACCAAAGTTGACTGCCCATTTTTGTAGCCCTGTGTAGGCAACAATGGGAAATGCATACATTTAAAGATTAAGCCATCCATGCAGCCCTCCTGATTAATTCATTACTTGAGAAATGATGGGAGGGCAAACACTGAGTGCCCCGAACAAAAATTTGAGAACTCTTCTCACTGTCTTGGCTCGGATACGAACGTCTCCATTGCCCAGCGCCTTTGTCATTTCCCCCGCTGCAAAGTGCTCAGAAAATGCCACTCCGTGAGAACAGCTTCATTGTACACTAATCATTTTCTGTTCCTGCACTAGCGTGCATGACTTGCCAGGTGAAGTATTTTGACAGAAAGCCTGAGGTGGCATGACATTTTGCAGTATTGTCAGCTTCCTGGTAATACATGTTCTTCTCTACCCCTTCCCCACCAAAACCTACTTCTCCTGTTTCTGAAACGGCATCCAATCATCTCTCACACCATCCTCCACTTATTTTCTTTCCTATGGCATATTTTAAGTATGTTTTATCCTCTCTTGGCTATTTTAAAAATTCCCTCCCCATGCTTAGAGCGCTCAGGAGCGAATTTCTCATTACCCAAGGTTGGAGGGCCTGGGTATCTTTCCAGACCCATATACCCTTGCCCATGCAAGCACATGAATTTACAGGTTTACTGGCATATTCTTTATTCTAGACTGTTTTGTGGTCCAGCCTGGGCTCTGATGGGACGTTTGTGGCACAGAATTTTTTTCTCTGAAAAGTTTTTGAGATATCTTCATCTTAGTATCTTCCCCGGGACCTATTCAGTAGTATACAAACTAGCTGCTCTGATGCAGGGTGCACAGATAAGATATTAGACCTAGCTACCATGGTGATTGATGTTCTAAAAATACCCAAGTCAGCTGTACTGACAGATGGGTTAAATATATGGCTGCACTATACCTGGATTGCAATCTGTTAGGATGAGGATACAGATAAGGATCAGTGAGTATAATTCAGTTTGGAAAGTTAAAAAATAAAAATGCACAAAAAAGTATGCATAAAACCAACATTTTGAAACTTTATTGGTCTCACGTTAAAAAGGTTTCATTTTTATTTTCTATCTTTCTGGTATGGCAACTATATCTGATACAGCTCTGCACACAAGGAGATGACAAATATGTAGATTGCAGTGGTAAGGAGAAGAAGGGATCCAGTTCCTAGCAAACGTAACATGACAGAAAACATTTGTTGCTGCTACCGAAATTTGTGTATCCAAGCATTCTGTGAAGTCTAATGTGATCTTAGGCTGCCTGCTGCCTTGGAAACTAGTGGTCAGATACTCTCAGCAGTGGGCATAACCAGCTAGAACATTTTGATTAGATGGAATTTCATGGAACTGAAATCTTTCACACACTGGTTTCAGTGAATTTCTCTCAAGGACTGAAAGAGAGAGAACTCCTTGAAAACAAACACACACAAACTTATCCTGCTGGTTTGGAGACCGGGCTGTTGGAGCTCTAGATTCAAATCCCTCTTCTATCAAGTGATCTGGAATTAAATCAATTGCACCTGAAGCCAACAACAGGCTAGCCAGGCTGCTAACAAAGAACAAAGTCAAAAAATTTAACTTTCACATATTAAAAAAAAAAGCCAAAACAACACACCACGTTTACTTTCCAATGTTGTATGACTTTCTTGAGAATTCAAATAAAATTTGCTCATTTGCCCAGAAGCAAAGTACTTGGGTTACAAGAGCTACCTGTACAGAGCGTTTCAGACAAAGGTGGGTTTACAAAGGATCTAAAAACTCCTGAAATGTCGGGTAATGAGGGTTTCACTTCCTAATAATCCTGCTTTGGAGAGGCAGAAATTCATTTTCCTCAGATACAATTTTAAGGTTACGAGGCTGAACAAAGAGTATTGTTATTGTAGGCATAATAGAATCAAATTAGCAAGGAGAAAATGTATTAGTATCATTAGGTGTATTTCCACACGTCCTACCTCTGCAGTACAAGAACTGGAGTTCAGAAGGAGAGCTGGGTGGACGGGACAGTCGCGAAATATTGCCAAATACCGCTTTCCATCCGAGAGGCGAGGCCAGACCTTGAAACGAGTACGTACACTGGGTGTGGACTTGCCACACGTGTCTACAAACTTCAACGGCCATTTACAAAATGTGCAAGGCCATTTAGCTTCTGGCACATGCTGTGATTACAGAGAATGGCACGTTTTCAAAACGCCCCTTTCAACCCACAGAGCTGCCACTGCAGCTCCCTCATCCTGGCACCGTGAAGCATCACAGCCAGGATCCCGGCAACCGGTCAGACTGGAATTGCGATGGCGAGATCCTGCAAATCTCCTACGGCTCCCCATTAAATTAATGTTCTTTATTGAAAATGTCCTTTCAATCACTCTCATTTCTTTGCATCCAGATATGAACATTCCTGAGATTTTTCAAGGTCAGCTGTGCACATGGATGTCCCTTTCTCATATTTCAAAAACACTGAAATGACTTCTTCTATTTTTGTCTTTGGGCTTAGAGTAAAGCTGCCCTTTGAAAGTACCAGGTGGGTCACACTTCCCAATAACAGTCATTAGCAGGTATGCCCAGAATTTTGATTTCAGCATACCTGTATGGAAATCGTCCTTTTGTTGTCACCTTACTCCTTATAGATCATTTCAATATCAGGCTCATAAACCCAAGTGATTCTAGAAAACAAATAAACACAGATGCATTTCTGCAAAAAACGCTACGCGCAACAAGAAACCCTATTACTCCTCTGTGTTCTCCGAGGGCTTTGGTCAGAACCGGGGAGGCTTCCCACCTACTCCTTCTTTTGAGGCAATCGTGTTTTTACAATTTCTAATTTAATACTTTTTCTAATATATTATACGTTACCTCCCATGTATTTAAACTGTACTTAAAAGCATGCTAGGAACTGGTAATTCTTTAATGGTTGTTCACTTACAAGCGATTGCGGGTCATTACACAATCATTTAAAGGGCATTAATGAGAACCATTTAATGGTTTTAGTAGAATATCATTGTAAGGGACAGGGGAAAAGTTACTGGCTGTAAATTTTTATGACCATTTCTTACAAAACGTATTACTTTAAAGATTTATGTATGTAACAATGAGTACAATAAAAGCCATGCTAAAAATAATTTGAAATCAAAGTAATGCATATAGATAAGGTCCTACTTGCTGCAGTTTTGCATGCAGTCGGTAAGATTTTCTTTCTTTTCTTCTAGATACCTTATGACTTGCAGTGCAGCTTCAGATCTCCTTTATGAAAAGTCATAGCAGAAAAAAAAATTGCTCAGGTCTACGTTTTAACAAAGCATAAATTGTCCTTTACGGTCTATATTTTATTTTTACTTTTCACTCGTTGTTTTGCATATAAAGTCCGTATTTTCTCAGTTTTTCCTTGGATACAGCACAATAAGACGGCTTTTAACCAGAGTGTAAGGAGAATTACTTTTATAAAGCATCTTGAACTGTACATTTGGTTGGCTTTTTACAAACGGAAAAATAAAGGAGAACTCTGCATGCCAAAATTAAAAGGTTGACTATTTCCCCACAGGGAAATTCTTTATTACTATACTAGACCAGAGCATACCTTCAAAACTACAGAAACTTATTTTGAAAACTATTCATATGGACGCATTAACCTTATTAAAGTGCTTTAATAACAAAACAGTCATCATATTATGCCTGGTTTTGTCCATTTGTGATACACATGGAATACCTAATGAGGAAGACAATGCCCTTTTTTCCCCAGTATTCTTGCATAAGTAGGAGAATATTTCTAATTAAAAGGCAGAGTTAGTACAGCACATGAATTGAACTGAACCATATCTCTAGAAATGCTGATATTTTTACTGTTTGCATTAAGTAAGGATTGTATTTCTCTCTGAATCTGGCCCAGTACCCATTACCAATAAGATTAAGATTTAAGATAACTTGGTCAAAAGATGGTGAATTATAACTTTTAATTAAAATGTAGAAAATAGTTTCTTTAAAATAAACATGGTAATACTTTCAAGATCATTAATTTTTTATGTAATGAACAACAAAACCAACCTGAATATTTTAAAGTGTGACATTGTAGAGCCAAGGAAAGGGGGATTTTTCGAAACTTTGATGCAACAAAAGCAAGCAATGCAGTTAATCTGCAGCTTTTTTTGTCTTTGGAAACACTGCTGTTCTTTCACAATGAGTTTTAGTCTTACACTACCTCTCCAAAATTCAGTTTAAATTCTAATTGAAATGCCATAGGTA
>NW_009629595.1:0-26140 GCF_000690535.1 Cariama cristata
CCTGATCGAGTTGAAGATGTCCCTGCCCTTGGCAGGAGGCTTGGACTAGATGACCCTTAAATGTCCCTTCCAACCCAAACCATTCTATGATTCTACAATTAGCCTGTGACTCAGCCAAGGGGTCCAGGAAATGACCTCCCCCATGTGCTGAGGGAGGGGCAGCGAGGAGGGAAGGATGCTAACCGGGCTTTACTTGCACATCAGTACGCAAGTAAAAGCACAGGGTTAAAATCATCTCACTTGGATATGGACATATGTGTGTCTGTGCACACCCAGATACAGTTGTATGGATAGGTTAAATGACTGATAACGTTAATTACCATATGCAGTGCCAAATCAAGACACAGATGCTGCATTTTCAAAAATGAAGGGGCAGATTTTCTCTCACTAAAGTGGAAGTAAATCCAGGCTGAATCACTGAATCCAACAGAGTTGATCTACTAAAAAACTGCATAAAGAGAAACCCAGTATCACTTACCAGGATGATACACTCTGTAGAGCCAGCATCAAGAAAGGAGTTACATTTTGAGCTCAAAGTGTGAAAGGGAACAAGATCTTGCCTTCAGGGCAGATACTGGTGTTGAATCTGGCTGTGAAGACGTACAGTGGGGTTTGTTAGGAGGAATAATTCCAAGATACTACATGTATTTGCTTCCTGGGAAGATGTTATACCACCGTGGATGCTGGACAGCTTATGGGAGAGAGAAAATTCCTTGCTCCAAGAGCTTTCCAAGCAAGTGAGAGCTATGAAGCACCTAAATCTTCTTACATCTTGTGATGCCTCTTAAGGGCTATTCGAAACCCACAATCAAAGAGCTGATTTTTATCTGAGGATCTGGCATGACGCTAGCTGGCTGGAGTGACATGAGCTTTCTCTGGCCTTGAGAGCTTCAGCAGAAAATAGCTTTTCCCACCAGCCCTGTCTATCATCTGCCCAGTCCTGCTGTGATACGAGGCAGTACACGCAGAACCATCTTTGTAGTGCCAGAAAAATCATTGCTCGTTTCCCTGCTGACATTTCAGGACATGACACCTTCGCAGGGTGGCTCGTTCTCTGTAGAGCTGCAGGAGGCACTTTCCTTCAGCCGAGGCATCACCGGAGCAGAGTAACAAACCCAGCCTCCAGAAGGGCTAGGCGAGGCTTTAATCAGCCATTCATCCAGTTTATTAAAGCGTCTATGAGTAGCAGCAGATTTGTGGGACCCCTCCATGTGAGCAATGTGCATTTCCCAAGCCCCCAAGAGCACAGGTTTGGCAGACTCGCTAGGGCTGCCCTGCGCTGGGGCAGGGGAAAACAGATGGCCAGTACAGAGCCTGTCCACCAGTTTGGTAGCATTTAAACAGTGTTTTAAGGAGAAGCACAAAGCAGAGGGCTTGTTCTGGCACACAGCTGTGCAAAAGACATTTTGAGGCTGGAGAGAAACTCTGGGTACATTGGACGTAGGGAGTCAGAGAAGGGGGGATAGGACATTAATTTAAATGGAGAAAGCTAGGCTGCCTGAAGGTTGGCTTTGCAAAATCTGTCTGCTTATTTGCATTCCCCTGATATTTCCTGTCCTTCTCCAAGCACAGGGTGAATTAGTCATTCAGATTATAAGTTATATGAGCAAGATAAAAAATAAATGACAGCATGCCTCCTTCTGTGAGGTTATTTGAGAAGCAATGCTGTCTGTGTCTGGCATAAGCCTTGCTGTGGAAAATGATGGAGGAGGAGAGAGGAGAAATTATTGACCAAAATGGAAAAATTCCTAAGTTCATCACCACTGAACTGGAGCTTCCCAAGGGTGTTTAGAGGCTTCTGGCATGTGGCAAGTGGATGAACTTCACCAGCTGAAAATCAGCAATGAGAAGTCACACATGAAGCCAGCAACAAGATCTTCATTTTGGGTAACCCTGCTTTCCAATGCCTCTGATCAACAGCAAAAAGAGAAAAGTGCAGATTTCTGGGGTCGCTAATGAAACATCAGTTTGAGCCACCTCAAAACGTGGGAAAGTTTAACTGAGCTTTCTGGTGCTCAGATCTAGTTTTCCTCACTTTTACAAGCACAAACCCTCTGGCTTAAAGAGGAGAATAGAAGAAAACTTCAAGCAGATAATTAAACAGGGTGATAATAACTTTAAAGCTGTCTTCTGTCTTTCACTGTTTGTCTTTCACGGTCTTGTCTTGTCTTCTCAGCTACGGCAAAAGGAGGGCTTGGTCCAGACGCCATAAATAGGAGTTGTGCATTACTCAGACCTTGACCCAGGCTGTACAAACCTCCCTTCACACTTGCCCCAATAACTCCCTCTGAGACCCTTCAGTACGCCTCAGAGACAAAAAAGCGTAACTGGCATGGCAGTGCATGAGTGCATCCTTCTGCAGACATCTTCCAAAAATTCAGTGATGCTGTGCTCACTGCTGCTGAGACGTCCGGAGTTTGTGCAAACAGATGCTGTAATCCAGCACAAGGCAAATATTGGCACAAGTTTGGAGAACCTCTTCATGTTTATTATGAACCGTAGTGAAATCTTTCCCAGTGGCTCCTGCCAGCTCTGAGCAGCAGAACTGGTGTGTGCTGGGTGGGTTGCTGGGCTTGTACTTTGTGTTACCAGACCTCAGTCTCACAGCTTCTAGCTGAGCCGCTCCTCAAGGAGCACAGGATAAGGACGTCCCAGGTGCTTACCAGGAGCCGCCAAACATTGCTGGGGACAGCTCTAGTGTCACAGGTTAGTACCATGCCAAGGTGTGCACTAAATATGGGCTGGTGTTCAGCCCTTTTCCCCAGCCTCTTCCTTTTCATAGTGTATGTGTAGCTTTAGGCACTATCGATCCACCTTGGGAATGATGTTTTGGAGCACTTAGTTAAGATATGTGCTTGCTGGGGAGATGCAAGTGCCGTTCATCATGCCAGCCATGATCATGTCATTGCCAGCATCCTTCCTGCGTGCTGTGGCTAGCTACCCCAGTCACCTCCTTTTCCACATCTGTGAGGTATGGAATATCTTCTTACGTGGCTTACGTGTCTTCTTACATGGTCTACCCAAGTCTTCTGAATGCAAAAATAACGAGTAATAATCTTTTCCAAACTCTAGACACACTTTGACTGTAGAGCTGGTCAGAAAAAAAGAGGAGTGCCTCATTTTGTGGGAACAGCTTGCTTTCTCTGACCCATCAGAAAGAAAGAAACTGCATTTCACACACCTACATTTTCTTTCATACAGAATTATCATTCTTTGTCTTGCCTTTATTTGCTTGTCGTACAACTTGCTTCAGATTCAGACAGGACTCTTTTGGGATAAGAACGTTTTCAGATGTAGAAAACAAAATCTGTACACTTTTAAAAAGTAGTTTTAAGTATCTCTTCCCCTGCCAACATATTTTTAATAGTGTAGCAAAAATGTATTCCAAATATGCTCATCCCACTTTGCAAATCTTATGCAGTCAAATAACTGGCAGCTGTTGGGCCAACTGTTTCCCATTTCAAAAAAACGCCAAATTTATTTATAAAAGAAAATGTCCAGTCAGACATTCTCCCCTTTCCGTTCTACAGATGCCTGTTTAAATAAAACCTCCCTCCATTACTCATCTATGGCATCCTCTCTGCTCTGCTCAAGGTTTAATTACAGCTTTGTCAGGAGTGAGACATAGTAAATAACAACACAGAGTGGATCCGGATACTGGGGCTTGTTTAAGAGCCGACTCGATTGAAGCTCTTGCCTTCTGCCATTAACTCCTGCACTCGCTTCCCTGCTTCCCCCAGGGTCCACATCCCTCCCGTGGGCAGGCCATGGCTGCCCTGGGGTGCTCAGCAGAAAGCTGGGTCAGGTCCTGCTGGGCCACTGCTCCCTGCTGCCGGCCTGGGCCGTCAGCGGCCAAGGTCCCCGAGCACCTCTGGCACTTGGCTCCACGCAGCTCCCTGGTCTCCAGGATCTTCCCTCACTTCCAGGATCTTCCCTCCAATATTTTTCTTTCTGAGATCACTTCTTGACAGGGACACATCTTTTCTGGGACCAGCTCTTCTCTCCAGAACTCCAAGTCCCTGATTTTCCCAATCTAAAGAGTCCATGTGCAGAAGCCCAGCATGTGATCAGCCTCCCACCTGGTGGCTCTGTCTCATGGCTCTTTATTAACTGGAGTATTCAGGTTGTGCTGCTTTTCTTTAGCTCATTATTATCAAAATTTGCAAGTAGATCATCCCAGTCACAGCTAGCAAGTAGCTAGTTTCTGCTTCAGTGTTCAAAACTAATTTTGGACAGTCATGGGCCCACACGCATGCCCCATGATCTGCTGCCTGTTAGTGTTCACAATTTAATCTATTTTTTTTCACCTACAACAACCTTCAATAGCATATCCTTCCAGAGAATGGAAATTAGGTACAATTACGTTTGTTCACTTTAATTTCATTCCCTCTGAAGAAATTGCTGTCCCAGCTATTGATGTTTTCTCTGGATGATATGCACACTGATATGTCAATTACCAATGTAAGCAAGTTGCTTTTTTCTGTGTTAGAAAATATGTTACACAAGTTTCCATTCTGATGTTAATCTACAGCAGATTGTATGAGAAGACAGATGAAAGCACTACTCTGAAGGAAAACGCATGGAAAAGATGTAGGAAAAAATAAGGGTTTATGCCTTTGACATATTTTTCCAAGAGCATTGTTCTGCATGAACCTCTTAAGTGCAAGGTTTTAACTTAAGCACAGTTTAGGAGGGCTGAAACATTTCAGACAACTTGAGAGAAGACTCTGCAGTTGATGCAAGACCCATACCTTCTACTATAGCAGCTATAAGAAATGGAAGATATTAGTAATGCTTCTCTGAGAGAAGTTCTCTTTCATCAGATGTCTGTGGCAGTGGGTTTGGAAATGGCATCCACCTCTCAACTCAAAGGATAATGCCAGGCAGAAGCCAGAGAAACCAGTGATGGTTCCAAGAAGGACAGTCAAAGGCTGGGTTGAAACTCAAGATGTGGCACGTCAGATGTTGGGTGCAGCATTTGATTGTCAGGCAGACACTGAGAAAAACTGGCAACCTGTGCTATCCAAATGAAGGAGCAATTTTCATTTGTTAAATTCAGCTTGTTTCCCAGCAATGGAATACTTTCCCACTCACCCAGTATGAGGTTCATTCCCATTCTTTCAGGGATGCTTGTTGCACACAGGCCTAGGGATCCTGTTTCGCTGCCAAGCTCCTTGTTCAGCTTCGCTGTGGCTGTTACACTGCACGCCCAGACACATGCCAAGAGCCAGCACGATGGCACTTGTGAAACGTGTTCATAAAAACAAAGAAATTCATTAGGGAACACAGAGACATGAGAACAGCAATCTAGTCCTGGGAAGAAAGAGGACCTGTCTGGTCCTGAAAGCATCAGCTAAGCCTTTGCCATTTCAGGACCAAGGCAGAGACAGGAGCAGCATCTCCCAGGACAAAAGACAAAATGTAAGATCTTCAACTTTTGTAATACAAAATGCATCTAAGATGTTCTTGCTGTCTCTTGTGCATATAGACATGTAGAGTAATTGCCTTTTTTATTAGACTATAGGCTGTTAGTGGGTTTTTGCCAGGGAGCCTTGTGAATGATTAATGGGATGTTTGCAGCATTCAGCCAATGCCTTTTATTTTTCTGACATCCCAGTCTTTTCCAAGCACAACACCTTGGTGCACAACACTAAGGCACAGCAGCTCTGCCCTGGACATACCGTCAGCAATGCCAGTCCTGATATTTCTGTAGAGCAACGTACACAGTGGGAGTGCAGCATGCTTGCACGCGTTGGAAGATGTGGATGTGTTCATGTATGCTAGAGGAAGGAGCAAAAACAGCCAGGGTTTGAGATAAACACGCAGGTGCTGTGGGCTTGACCTGTAGGCATCTGGACTTATTTCTGTCCTGACGTGTTCTCACTGTGCAGAGAAGTATGTCTGGCACAGGAGCAGCACCTGATTGCCCGCAACCACATCCAGACCAGTGCCAGCATGGAAGCTGCCACCTTCTCTGTCAACTGGGGGAGTTTTCTAGCTAAAAGCTCTAGCTAAACGCAAGAGCTGTCTCCTTGCTCCCCCAGGGAAAAGTCTTGCCTCAAAGCAGCACTGACCAAAGCCAGGTGTCCTTACTGTTACCTTAGTCTAACTTTGCTGCTACCACCATCCCCGCCTTCTGCCCAGATCCTGAACCACAGCCAAGCCCTCCTCCTTGCTGCTCTTGCTTCCCTTCCTGGCCACCTTGCTAGCTGATGGTCAGCTTCACCTTGTCTTCCTTGTGATCTAGATTGTACAACTCACTTCAAGGGCCACCAAGGAAGGCAGTGGAAGAGCTCAGCGGTGGGGAAAATCTCTGCCCAGCCCCTTAGTAAAATGCCAGTTTTAGGTAACATTGCCTGGGCCTCAAAGCTGGGCTGTGGTGTGTCGTGGCTGCTCACAAGGTCTCCCCAGTCCGGAGGCCGTGGGAACCCGGACGCAGCCTGCTGCAAAGGTCCAGGCAGGTTCAGGTTCTCCCATTTCAGACCATCTGTCTGAAGCACTGGCAGGTTCTTGGGGTTGGGGGAAAGTTCAGCGGTGGGTTACTTACCCCAATGGTAGTTCATGTCAGCTACAGAAAGCTTGGTCTACTTCTGACCATGGGCTACTCGGCAGCAACATGCGGCTACTTCATACCATTATGGCAGCCCACCAGCACGGCACTGCTTCAGTGGAAGACTGCAAGGCTCTGTGCCACCACAGGCAGGCTCACTGAGAGATGGGACAGCTTCTGTTGCAAAGAGGTGCATTTTATGCTCTTCCTTCTCTTGGTTGGTTGGGTTTTTTTTTCAATTGCACAAGCATAGAGTTAGCCATTATGTTGGTTCTTTCTTCTTTCCTTTGTTTCTATATTATTTTTCTCCACAGAAATAATTATTCTAATGTGATGTGGGAGCCTAGAGTTAAGGTTATGCTAACAGTTAGATACAGTGTCTTACTTTCTGAAATTTATAAGTTAGTAGTAAAGAAAAACACTTGAAGAAGAGATTTGTCTGGCAAGATGTCCATTCAGAAATGTCTGCAGAGTTTGAAGTTAAGGAAAAATCACTTCAGGTTTGAATTATGCAAGTAAAAATGTTTTAAAATTTAGTTTATCACTTTGGAGTAGTGTCACAGAAGCAATAATTGCAATATCCAAAGTTAGAAAATAAGGTCATTAATTGATTTTATCATTGAATAACTTCTTATATGAGGAGGGTTCAGTTTAATCCAGCTACTGAGCACAGGATATTTTTCCACAGAGTGTCATGTAGAAGTTGTGCTGGCTAGCACTTATCTGTTGGAATAGTCCTAGAACCAATTAAATTATTTGCATAACTGCTAGAAAAGAGAGAAGGATGGGACATGGTTCCTTGCAACCACAAGTAAACCCAACCTGGTCATTCAAAGCTGAGCACCACGAGACAGAGAAAAGGAGGAGTGTATATTCCTTCTGCGGTGGGAGAACTGCAGGTAAGTAAGCAATGTCCCAAGAAATTGAAACATTTGCCTCTACTTTCTTAGATCTTGTGTGGTTTAATAATTAATAAAAGAAATAAAAAGAGAAGAAAGAGAGGTAAAGGAAATGTATGGATTAAATTCATGACATACACAGTAAGGCTGATGTATTGGTGTACATGTCAAACATGGTTGAAAATTATTTTGGTGTAATAACATTTTATATTTCAAGTATAATTCAGGCAAAAACATTCACAACCTTCTATAGTGGTGATTCAGGTGAGAAGTAGTTTTTTATGACTGCAGAAAGATTTAAGTTTTGTTACTCTTTTAATGAACTGGAGCATATGCTACGTGAATTCCCACATACATCACCTTGTCCATGGGCAAAAATATGAACTCTGAAATCCTACCAGGGAGGCTTCTAGAGAAAATGAAAGGCTAAAATTTCTGCAGCTGTCTTTACAATTCTTCAGTTCATTGAGGGTTGAAACCTTCTAAAAAACTACAGTCTAGCCAAGGTCAGTTTGTAGCAAAACACGTTACTTTCGACCTGTGCAGTGCTCCTTGCAAAGCACTGACTTCGTTTTATGTTAGTCTTTCCCATGAAGCATGTGAAGGTGAAAGTATGCCCTTAATTTTAGTTCCCTTGATATATGTGTTGAAGAGGCCTGTATAAAACCAGTACTTCTCTGTGTTTGCATTTATGAGGAACAATATTTATGGGCATATAAGGTATGGAAGATAAGTTTTAGGCTAAAAATAATTGGAGTTACATGTAAAATGGCTCCCATGACTTTAAGGGCAGTTGCTTCTATTTAATACTGGTTTACGTGTTCATAGCTGGAAGTTACCTGGGGTCTGTAATTAGAAGAGTGTTATCAGGTGGGAAGATGCCTCCCGTAAGCCAGACTGGGCAAACCGAGTGTGCTGATGGCTGCTACAGAGCGGTGAGAGGAAACTCCTGGCTGCATATGACAAGCTTTAGCCAGCCTACAAAGCCCAGAACCATTACACTGCCCCAAAGGTCATCTGTTGGATGCTTGCAGGCTGTGCTTTGCACGGGCACCGAGACCAAACACCTAACAGAGGCAGGCATGAAACCAGGTTGGAGAGACTCCTGCAAAGCAGTTTCTGTCTGTGTTAGCCAACTCAGGTAAATTAAAATGTGCGGTGCTTGCTCTGGATGCCACAGGCAGAGCAGGTGCTGGTAGCAGGCGTCTCTCTGGAGGACCTCAGGAGAGCCAGGCCAGAGCTGCTGAGTCTGGGGTGGGGGTCCCTACAGTCAGAAGGTGTTGCTGTATGCCTTGTGGTGGCGAAATAAAAAGATGGTCCTAGAAAGACAATCTTTTGCTTATCTTTATCTCTCTTTTCTGTTTGTATTTACAGCCTTTAAATATTTTGTAACTATTCTTTCTCACTTGGTCTTCCTCCTGCTCTACATCCATTCACTGATCCATCCATCCACACAACCTCCCAAGAAAAGGGTTCTTCTCACCATGCCAGCACTGCTCTCTTTTGCTGAACTAGATCTGTTGGTAGGAATGAGCTGGGGAGGGAAAATGTTCTCTGTCCTTTTGCCCGTTCTTACTTTCATTGTAGACACCTTTGGTTTCCTGATGGGTAAAACTTCAGGATGGCCAAGACTAGGAAACCTGGGGCTGGGCTGGGCTGAGAGACCCAGAGCCTTAACCCTACACAAATTCAGAGGTGCCAGTTACCCTGTTACTCAGGGAGGACATTGCACAGCTATCTCTTTCACTTGGCTAGACAGCCTCATTTGTACCTGAGTGCCTGGGAACATCCCCAGGCTGTCTGTCCTTTTAAGTTGATAGCACAGTCCCAACATCATTTTGGAGTAGAACAGCTAACCCACCCCAACCAGTTCATGCACACAGTTCAGGAGGCATTCCCAATAAGCCATTTCAGTGCAAGTATCTGTTGCTTCAGTGCTGGCCTCAGTGCCGGCACTGGGCATGTCCCATTTGCCAGCACAGACACAGCCCCTGGGCTCACAGGCGACCTGTCTGCTCCATGGCCACCTTTGTAGGAAAAACTGCCATTGCAGTAGAGGAGCATCTGTGAGGTGTGGGAGCAACGCAGACTGATGGGAGATATGCAACGGCTTCTGGAACGACTGGTGGCACACGTTGAAGAAGAACGTGTAAGCTATGTTTGTGTTTCAGGCAGGGCTGCTGGAGAACTCAATGCTGGAAATATGGGCATCAGCGGTTGAGTGGCTGTGGCTCGTTCAAACCTGGCAGCATGGCAGGTGCCTTCTTAGAGAGGAGCCCTCACCTGCACACCTTGCTCGGAGGCTGGGGAGAGGTGGGTTTGTTCCCACTCCATTTAACCAGTGTTCAAATGCATGGTGGAAGCAGCGAGCGTCAGGCACAGCCAGGCCTTGGCATCCCAGGCTTTGCAGCGCCATTGGAGTGACTGAAGCTGACTGTCTGGGTCACTTGTTCATCGAATTTCTTTAGGGAACGATGATTTACAAAATGAGAAAAACATTCAAAAGTGAGTGCTTATTTTTCAGCCAGCAGCACAGGCTGGAGCTCCAGACACGTGCTATGCCAGGACCTGACAATGCAATAGTAGGAGTCATAAAAATAGTGCAAAGGCACAAGCTAACCTGCTCTCAAACCTCTTTTGTTAATGATTAATTTCATTCCTGATAATGCATTTCTCACCTTCATTTCACTATTTCTGGGCTGTCTTGTTATGCATTAAATTTTGTTTCCTTTGGCTATTTGCTGTAAAAATTACTCTAAAAAAAACAGATTGTGAATGAAGAACAACATGTGCCAGTTCTGTCAAAAAAAGGAGACTCAGCTCACAGTTTGGCAGAGTCACAGGAGCTCGGGATTGTGCCAAGGAGGGGGGGCCAAGCCCAAAATAGACCCTGGTCTGACTAGATGTGTAGTGATGCTTCTGGGCCAGGCAGCTTGAACATCTCTTTCTGCCTGCAGACCATCTGCTTGCCTTAGAACTGCAGCGTTCCAGTTTGTACGTGTTTGCAGGGAAGGAAGGAAGGAGAGAGGGAGGGAGCGAGGGAGGGAAAGAAGAAAGGAAGGAAGGAAGGAAGGCAGGGATAAACAAATGGCTGTGTGTTATTGGAGGGACAGAATAGTTCCTGCAGTAGCACACTGCTATTTCAGATAACTGCTGTTACAGAGAAAGCCTTCCCTCTTCAACAGACAAATGTTTTCTTGCATCTTCTCATTGTTCCCTAAAATCCCTCTAAGTGTCTCTCACAAAGTGTATGCAGTGAACACCCTGCCTTTTCCCTTCTCTGCATCTGTAAACTCTTCCAGACCTGTTCCCCTAATGCCTCTGCCAGCTCTCTCCTGATACCCTAAATTACTATGTTTGTCAGCATTGTGCAATTGAGGCTCACCACGTCCAGGGTCTTTGGTGAGCTTTGCATTCTTGTTCTCATCTCAGCGAGCCTTCAGCATGTTTGATGGTTCCTTTATGTAGGCTTCTGTGTCTCTGGGCTCTTTTGAGACTCCTCTCATCTCTCTGAACACACCTTTATGTTGGGTTTTGATTATCTCATCCATCATCTTGCAACCTTTGTCCTTCTGTTTTCCAAATTGACTTCTTCAGCCTATTCTAAACAGTAAGATATAAGTCCTTTGCAGCTGGACTTCTTCTTTGGACAAATCCCTGAGCCAGTGTGGCATCACTTTGATGCTGCATCTACTGCACATGCACCAGGCAGCACTCCACAAAGGCAGCAAGGACCAGAGCTGCTGTGCATGCTCTGACTGGGGTTTTGCTGCCTGCTCTGTGAGGCTTGGCTTCATGTTACGGAGATCAACCCAACGCACATCACATGAGCTGTGAGACTCTGCATTGCCTGTCTAATGAAGCAGGACAACACTTTACATCTCTGCAGGCACTTCAGTCATGCCCAGGACCTCCTCAGATGGCACATGATCTAAAAATCTGGGGATGTAGAAGAAGGGCTGTATCTGTGGTGGTCAATGAAGGCGAGGTCAGTTGGCCCAGAGTGACCTAGAGGTAGACGTCTTAGCCTCCAAAACTGTAGCCATTTGCAAACTACCCCTGATGAATAGTTAGGGCTAGTACAGACAGCCAAGTTGCCGTGCTCAAGGATGTTCCCTGGCCTGTTTCATTTTCTAGGAGAGGTATAGCAAGGCTTTCTTTACTGCTGCACATTATGAAGATATTCTGATCGTCCATGCCCTTCCCCAGCTCCCCATTGCTTGCCATAGCAGACTCACACTCTCTCATCTTCCAGCTCCCTCTCATCTTCATGCTTTTGTCTCCAAACCCTTTTTCTTCATGGGAACGACCCTGTTTTCCATTCTGCATCTTCTCCCAAGTACTGTTCTCCTGTCTCCATTTTCCAGGCCTCTGCTATCCCCTTATTTACCATTTCTTCAAGAATATTTATGGCAATGCTGTAATGGTAGTCTCTAGCATGTGATCCGACCTGCTGCATAGGCACACGTGGGCACAGGTGCCAGCATTTGTGAGCAGCTTGGTGGGAACTTGGAAAAGGTGCAAGCTCCAAAGGTTTGGAGAAGGCCTGCACACTACAAGCTTTTCTGGTCAACAGCTCCGTCTTTGCTTATTGCAAATTCAAGGCTCTTTCTGATGCTCTGTTGCAGGGGTGAACCTTGCCTTGGGCATGATCTGCTTTTAAGTTTCCAGCAATATGTGAACATAGTTGACCCAACAGTTAGCACTCCCACAGAGATGGTGATGCCCTTCGTAGACATGTGTCATGCCGATGCTTCAGCGACACGTGTGTGAGCCTCTGTCGCTGGTGGGTCCCAACGAACTCCATCACACAGCCTTGCGAACCAGGCATGACCTTCACACTGACCTTTTCTGCTCCACATAGCAGTAAGGCACTGACCCTTCAGAGCAGTTTAGCATCAAATGGATAAACCAGACCTGAGTTATAAGGGCTTCCATGTAAAAGGGAATTTTACATTTCATCTGTTACAGAAGAAATAAAGAGTTACAGGCCGGGCAGTCTGCAGTGGCTCTCCAGGAGCCACACAGCATGTTGTCAGTCCCAGGCAGTGTGCCTCATACTGGTGTTCTCCTGGCTGGAAGACTTGCTGCTCCCTCATGCCACAGCTGGGGCACTGCAATTCATAGCAGTTTCTTCAACACACGCACACAAATGGATTTGGTCTTCTCTTAAAGAATCATTATTCCAACTGAAAACGTCAAACAGACACAGCATCTGAAAATGGCTGCAAAAAAAATATGGATTTCCTTACAGAGTTTAATTTCTCTTTGATGAAAAAGAGAGGGCATAGTGAAAAAGAAGGCTAACATTTCCATTTTATTGCCTACCATGATCCCAACACTCAGGAGCAGCTCTATAAATTAGCAGAGAAGTGAGCATCACTGGCAAAATAATTACAGAATAATGAAAATAACTGAAAAATGAAATGTACTGCATTTGGACAAAGTTCTAAGGTAGAAACCAACAAAATTAGCACTACTTCAATTTTTAAAATTTGGTTGATACACTTGTATGAAAAAAAGAGGGCCATCTCTAATATTTGACTCTTCATCCTATTTGAAATCTATTATTCAGAAGCCTGTGGGTAGTGGTGCTTGGAACTGGGCTCGTCTTGAGAAGAATTCCAAAATATTTTACTGGTTTTGCTTAGTCAGATAATGCTGTCATTTATGATGGAGAGATTGACTTCTGTGATTGTTACGATGATGCTTCTGGGTTAGTGTCCCTGCACATCCACCTTGTCTAATGACAAAGTTTATAGCTAATTCATTCTAGTTATTTCAGCCATTTCTAGTGAATCAGTGTTATGAATGACATCCAGTTATGGTACCATCAAGGAACAGTTACGCTCCATTATGAACTCAAATAGCTGAAATAACAGTGGCTTCTGTAGCACAACTCTCTAAACCAAAATGACATGTTAATGAAGAAATGTCACTGGCTATTTTTCCCAAAGGTTTATGTCAATGTGAAAAAAAGGTGGAAGGCTACAGGTCCCAGAACAAGCTAAAAGGAAGCCCTCTAGGGCTGAGGGTTGGCTGCCAAAGGCTTGAAACTAAGAGCAAAGAAATGACTGATCACTATTTGATTTCCTTATGATTGGAGAAACAGAGCTTCATTAGTCTCAATAAGTGAACAGAATAATTCAACATTAAAACCTCATGGTAGGATCATTTTCTCCTCTTAACAGAAATAACCTTTAGCAGACCAGATTTGTCTAAACATTTGTGTCATAAGGGGATCATGCTGGTTAGCACTATTATCTAAACAAGCTTCATTCACAACACCCCAAATTCACTTTCATAGACCACTATTTCGCAGAAGAGCAGGTGAAGTACCCAAGCTCGGTGCAGAAACCAGCGTCTCAGGTAACCCTGGGAATGACCCCAGGACCTGCAGCCAGAGCTGATGACTGTGCTTTGTACTTGGAAGCTATAGCAGGTTGATTTTCTTGGATCTAGAGTCCCTGGAAAAATCTTGCCTTGTGATTGGGTTCATTGAATGGGCTTCATCTTGAGGGCAGTCAGTGAAAGATGGAAATGCCCATATGGGAATTTGCTTGGCATGTGTCTTCAGAGGATTTAAGAGCAACACATTCACAGTCATATCCCAGAGTGGAAGACCTGCATTGATTTTTTTCCTCTCCTTATCCACTTTCATCGATCCAAATGTAGCTTCATAGCTGCATAATATTCTTCAGGTTACATTTCACTTTCTCTGTTCACCTTATGGCCCACTCGACACAGTGCCAGCTCTTTCTGAGCACAGTCATCATTAAATATAAGCACCATCGATTTTATTGGAACCTATATTTATTTCACAACCTCAGAGAATTGCTGGAGAAATTATTGCTAACAGATACGCCTGCAGAGACCATCCCTGGGGCACCTTTTCGAGCATAGCTCCTCGGAAGGTTCCCGTTAACCACCTGCCGCTCAGGACCAGGTCTGGAACTCATCACCACTCCTATCCACTTTTAAAACTTGGTCTTTTTTTCTCTATAACTTGTTTTTAATAAGGCACAGTTACAAAATTACTTGGTTTATGTTCCTCGGGGCTGCCAAATATTTGAGCAAATCAGGAGGGGGAGGTTGATTTTACCCCAAGGCAATCTCTCTATAACCCCCTCCCCAAACCAGCTCACGCTGACAGCACGCTCCAGGGAGATTTATGTTTTCTCAAATAAAATTAAGAAAAAGGTTATGGTGTGAAATGAAGGGCAGCGTGGTCCTCCCACACCCATTCTTTCCTTTCCTCTCTTGCTGTTGAACATGGGAGAGGAGAGTGGCAGGGAACCCTGGCCATCACATAGGGAAAACACTGCGGGGATTCACTCCTCTGGTATAAATTCCTCCTCCTCTAGCTTGGTTTCCTCTTGTCTAATATTTCTGAAGAAACACTTTTGCACAGTAAAAATCTGCTATTGGATCTTAGCTGTAGTTCTCCAACATTTTTACGACACAGCGCATAGGAAAGACATGGAACATTTGGGGATCCCTGGCCATCACATAGGGAAAACACTGCGGGGATTCACTCCTCTGGTATAAATTCCTCCTCCTCTAGCTTGGTTTCCTCTTGTCTAATATTTCTGAAGAAACACTTTTGCACAGTAAAAATCTGCTATTGGATCTTAGCTGTAGTTCTCCAACATTTTTACGACACAGCGCATAGGAAAGACATGGAACATTTGGGGATGATTGATCATCCCTGAAGAAAACTTCCCATGTAATTGCCTTCCCTACCTAAAAGAAGTGCTGTGGATGTTGCATTTCAGCAAAAGCACAAGTAGGGGGGATCCCAGGGCTGCTGCTCAGATGGGGCAAACCTGTCCCACTGCAACCACTCTCTGGGGGCCTCCCTGTGAGGAAGGTCTCACCTGTGGTTAAGCCATCTTCAGTGGCCTCGTGTCTCTTCCTGGACTGTATTACTGCACAGGAAACCTCTAAGCAAACATCTGTCTTTGGTGGTTCTTCGGTGTCAATTCACTGAGATTACATTTACCAAGGAAACAAAAAAAAATCACAAGAACAGTAAATACTGGAAAAGACAAGCTAATTCCAGAGTGGCCTGAAGTAACTGCAGCAACAGCAGTAATGGGGCAATTCTGAGATGGTGCAGGTAAAGCCCTTTACTTGATGGAGCAGTTGTCAGAAAACAGAGAGAGGGAAAACCGATGAACACTTTGTGATTAGCACCATTGCAGTAACTATGGGATGTCTGCTCTAACAGCTGCAGAAAAAATCTAGGAGTTGAAGCAAACCTGGGTAAAGAAAAGAAGCCCCTGAAGTAGAAGTTTGTTTCCCGCTATGCACGTATAAAATATTGTTCACTAGTATATTGTTATTCTAATTTTTGCAGACTATTTTGTCTCTTCTCTGACTTCGCTGAGCGCTTTCCTTTGCCACTGCAGGGATTATTGTGGTAATTAGAAAGCTTGCCATTCCTGGTGGAGTCCTTGAGTAGGAGGTGTCTGTTTCTAATTGTTTTCTTATTGTTGGCTTTGAACTTCACATCTTTTGTGCTGATGTGTGCCTTGAAAGCCCTTCTCGGGGACTATAGTATTACTAATGTGAGATGTTGATCAGCCCCCATGGCAGGATGTTTATATGCAGAGGAATGTTTTGATCTGTGGCTATAGCCTGAGTCTGGATCTTGCCCGGGTTAATTTGGATGCTGTTTTGTTTGATTCTGACAGAATGCATTCACTGTGTCTTGGGTTTACTCCATAGGTTTAATTTCTTTGATTTATCAATGGCCAGGTAATCCATATTTTTCCTCACTATTACAGATTGTATGGGAAGTGCTATGTTGACAGCAATTCCTATTTAATATGTAGGGAGTTTCAAATTTATGAGCAGCACTATTACCCTTGCTCTGTTGAATTAATAGCAGATGCCCCTGAATTTGGTGTGTTTATATAGTATTTGTTACTTTTGATTAAATACAGTGCAGTCCTTGGGACATGTACAGTACTTACATTTGAGTGTTACCAAGCAACATCACATGATTTTTATATCTGTGATAGTCACAAGGGACTGTGAGGCGCTGGCTCAAAAGCAAACTTGCTGCCGCTGTACTGGAAAAAAAAAAAAAAAAAGATAAATTGTTCCAGATTTGCCATTCTGGCTCGAATCTGTGGTCAGTCTGGTCTGATCTGGTCTCCCTCATCCGGCACCAGCTGAGAGCTGCAGAGGAAAACTGAAACAAATAAACTAACAAAATCTGAGAGATATGTAGGCAATTTACAGTGTGATTTACAAGATCAGAGCGTTCTTTGCTGACTTACAGGGATGGCCTGGGGCAGACAACGGTCATTACTTTTATTAAACTTTTAGGACAGTAGATTGAAAGGATGTTCAAGTCAGTTCAAGCAGTTTGGGGGACTTGACACCACCTTGGGAGGGGATGTGGCATTCCCCTCCTTGGCAGTGAAGGGGAGGGAAGGCTGGGAAAGGTCCACTTAGGCAGCATCCAGCCCCTACCACTGGAAGATGTCAGGGAAGCTGGTGGAGGATGATCCTGCCCTGGCTTGGCATGTACCTGTCATTGAGGACATGCTGCTCTCAGAGAGGTGATTCTCCCAGCTAGGGTTAATTAGCACGTTCATGATGAAGGGAAAATGTCCCAATGGATAGGCAGAGGACTTCAGAATTGCTACTACTGCTGGTCTCAGAAAAGGACCAGATGAAAGCTAGTCAGATAGAATCATAGAATCATAGAATCATTATGGTAGGAAGAGACCTCAAAGATCATCAAGACCTGTGTTGCTCATCCTGGACATGCAGGAGGATGAAGGATGAGATCCAGAGTAGCACTTTGGTATCTTCTTCTCAAGCAAGGTGCATAGGCTGTGAAGAGTGATCAGAAAAACCTGGCCTATGCCCCTGGGACCTGCCCCTCTGCCGAGTGCTCTAATGACAAGCTAATTTCTCATGGGCTTCTGGCTGTGGAGGATGCCCCACTAAGGTGATTATTGCACAGCAACTTGATCTCTCTTGAGAAGAGCTCTCAATTCATTCTCCTCTCAAGCTTAGGAGGACCCAGAATTCATCTCCTCTCTCACTCCACTGCCTTGATATGTATTTTATTAGAAAATCTGCCCCCATCTATGCTGGACCAGCAAAAACACCATGCTTTTTAGGGGCACTGATATTTCTTGTAAGACCTTTGGGTGGTGGATGCCCAAAGTAGGGTACATTGGCTTAGTCCAGAAAGGGCTCTGATTGTCAGTTAAAACACTTGAATAGCTTTGTTAAAGGAACCAGTTCTGTGCTTACAGTCATTGCTGACTCCATCCAGAGTGTTCAGTGCCTGGCCAGATCAGCTCTATGTATTTGTCACAAGCATCTCAACAATCCAAAGACAAAGTCTGCCTCTGGACATTTAAGAAGAGAGTCTGAACCATCAGGGACTCGTCATGGTTCTCTGAGCCATAGTTCCCATAAGTTGCTCAGAAATTGCACAGATCCAAGCAGAGTGCAGAGATCTTCTTCAGTTAGTATTTCTGGAGCATCTTGTGAAGATGAAGATATGGTCCCACAAGGCCCTTCATCCATCACAATTTCTGTCCCAAAGACAATGATGAACTTGATCCTTTACATCAGCAGTGGACCAACTCTGTCTGAACAGGAATTGAAGGTGGGTTTTTTTCCCCAGAATATTTGAAACTTCTCTAGGATTTCTGTATGCTGGTGCTCCTAGTGTGATTTTTTACAAATGGCCTCTGTTGCTGTGAAGATAAGCCAGGCTCTGCATTAATGCTGTTGCTGCACCTTCTAACCCAGCAAACCCTCTCCAGCGCTCTTGACCTCCAAAATAGGAACTGCCAAGCACAGTTTTCTGTTCTGTCAAGATTGTAAGAGTCTTCTAGACAAGAGTGGTGTCTCCTATGAAGACAAACACATTCCAGCATTTTCTGAGTTCCTAGTGGTTTTCTAGGGATTTTTACCAGGTCTTCCAACAGTGTATGGAGGTTTATAGCCACTAAGCAGCTAATTTTAACAGAACGCCTTCATTCCATTTGCTTTCTTCTTCTTCATCATTAAAGTATCTTGAACACAGAGCTATAAAGATAATGTTCGCCATGTAGTGTTTTCTAATAGCAACTTAATAAGCCTCAGATCAAGATATGAAAGAAAAAAAAAGGACACTATAACATATAAATAAAATCAGGATATTCAAAATAACGTGTTTATCTGCGGTAAAGCCACGTGACCCTATTTTGCCCAGCAAATGTATATGTGTAGCAATGAACAGCCTCACACAGAGAAACACACACAGACACTGTGGAAGAACTCCCATCAAGCCTCTAGTGCCTGCGTTTTTCTCTATATGAAAATCATTTAATACCAATAGTTAGAGGTTTCCAGCAGAGCTGAATGACACAGTCCATGCAGAGTTGGGAAGACTGGGAAATGTCTATACGAAAAACTTTCATACATTAACGCTACACATACAGCATTGAAAGTGCATACTTGTGTGCAAATAACATCTGGCTCTCAACACCATTACATCAAGTGACACCATCCAGCAATTAGTCCAAGCGTTAATCCCTCTTCCAGTAGAAATCAGAGAACATCTGGGATGGGAGAAGTCCTGCGGGAAGAATAAACGGAAAAAAGCTTTAACTTCAAAATGTGTTTTAAGGCAAGATTTTCAAACATACCTAATGGCAGAAGCAAGTAGCAACCACAAAAATTAAAACACCTAGCAGGTAAGTTTATGGGAGGTAGGTGCCAGGTCGGCTTTGGGATTTGTACAGACGAAGACAAATCATGCCTTGAAGAGAGTCCACTGAGGTGGACAGGATGAATGGAGGGAGCAGGGGTCAGACAGGGGGCTAACGCGGGAGCTGCCAGCTCACAGCGCACAGCAGAGGTCCAGATGGCAAGATTAATTTCTCTGGCTTACACTTGGACAAGACACTTTCCAGGCACAAGCCTGATCTCCACAGGTACTCCCACGAGCTGGCTGGACGGAGGAGGATTCGGACGGAGCCAGGCACAGGCTCCATAGGACACAGCAGAGATGAAGCCAAGCCAGGGAAGGAAGGGACTCGGGTGGGATAAAGCCAAACCTCCTCTTCAGTTGGGTTTCATTTTCTTGTCAGGACAAAGTCCTGGTAAAGAAGTGTTTTGTTCCACACGAAACACTGAAGGATATTTTGTTCCACTGGCTGCGTCACAGCTGTAACCACAGTTGACGTGTTATGATGCTGCCATGCAGTCTGCATTGCCGTTTTCATCGCAGGCCTCAGGTCTTGGACTTGTACCTGAGGAATAGTTAGATTTGTCCCAAGTTTCCCCTTTTTCTGCCTGTGCTAATTTATATGTGATTGGCTTACCTCCTTTCATTAAAAAATAAACTCTCCCCCACATAACCCTCACCTTCTAGGTGAGATTTAGAAACACGGATATTTTTAACAAGCAGTATTTCTTTTTCAGAACTCTCACTTTTTCTAGGGATGATAAATATTGCTATGAGTTTTGTAGTGAGAATAAATTTAATACATCAAAATACCTGTATTTTATACAGGGACATGGATAAGAACAGTACCTGGCCACAACAATGGCAATAGGAGAAGCTATTTCAAGAGCACAGAAACCTGGCCACTTTCTATGATCTTTTCCCATTCTACTTCCCACTCGTCTGCTATCAATCCCTAATCTAGATGAGGGTTGTCAAAGGGTATATATCTGTCTTTTCCCTTTAGTACTTGTTTTGGACCTGTTGTCTATGAATCTGCCTAATTCTTATTTGAATCTGTGCTGGTTAAGTAGCTCCACAACTTCCTGAGGCAACGAAGTCAAAAAAAATCACTATTCACTTGTAAAGAAGTACCTTCTGTTTTGAAAAATCTTGATATTTAGAAACTAAACCAAGAACTGTTTTAAGCCAATTTCCTACTAGTTTCAATGAGCCCCTCGAGTACGTGTGGAATTTGACTAATAAATTATTCTTATCTGCTGCCTCTATGATACAATACACTGTCTGTATCTCCTCACAGCCACGTTCTCTCCAAATTGAACAGCCCAAATCCTTTGGTCTCTCTTGCTCTTTTGACTGTTTTAGTTGCCCTTCCCTGTACTTCTCCTAACTCCATCATGTCTTTCTTCAGATGCAAAGACCAGAACTGCAGGTGTTTTTCACAGTGTGGTTCACAAAGTTTGTCTAGAGTAGCAAAATGTGTCTTTTCTCAATACTCTTCCTGAGAAGTAGTACTACTTTGAAAGTACTAGTACCCTTCCAATTTAGACTAGACTAGACTAGACTATTTCAGTTGGAAGAGACCTACAAGAGTCATCTAGTCCAACTGCCTGGGCTGACCAAGTTAAAGCATGTTATTAAGGGCATTGTCCAAATGCCTCTGACGGGCTTGAGGCATCAACCAGCTCTCCAGGAAGCCTGTTCCTGTGTTTGACCACCCTCTTGGTAAAGAAATGCTTCCTAACGTCCAGTCTAAACCTCCCCTGGCGCAGTTTTGAACCATTCCCAGATGTCCTGTCACTGGATACCAGGGAGAAGAGGTCAGCACCTCCCTCTCCATGTCCCCTCCTCAGGAAGCTTCAGAGAGCAATGAGGTCCCCCTCAGTCTCCTTCTCTCCAGACTAGACAGCCCAAAGTCCTCAGCCACTCCTCACAGGACATTGCTTCCAGCCCTGTCACCAGTTGGTTGCTCTCCTCTGGATGCATTCAAGGACCTTCACATCTTTCTTAAATTGTGAAGCCCAGAACAGCACACAGTATTCAAGGTGAGTCCGCACCAACGCAGAATGTAGTGGGATAATCACCTCTTTTGACCAGCTGGTTATGCAGTGTTTGATGCACCCCGGGATGGGGTTTGCCTTCTGGGCTGCCAGGGCTCACTGCTGGCTCACATTGAGCCTGCTGTCGACCTGCACACCCAGATCCCTTTCTGCAGGGCTGTTCTCCAGCCACTCCTCTCCCCATTTACACTTGTGCTCAGCGTTACTCTGTCCTAGGTGCAGAATCCGGCATTTTGACTTCTTAAATTTCATCCCATTAATCATAGCCCAATGCTCCAATCTATCTAGATCCCTCTGCAAGGCATCCTGTCCCTCAAGAGAGTCAACAGCACCTCCCAGTTTGGTATCAATTGCAAACTTGCTAATAGTGCATTCAACTCCTGCATCCAGATCACTGATAAATATATTGAACAGGTCTGGCCCTAGAATTGAGCCCTCAGGAACATGGCTGGTGACCAGTCGCCAGCCAGATGTAGCCCCATTCACTGCAACCTTTTGAGCTCTTCCCTTTAGCCAGTTCTTCACCCAGCGCACCGTGAACCCCCTCATCCCACAGCTGGACAGCTTGTCTGGAACGGTGCTGTGAGGGACAGTATCAAAAGCCTTACCAAAATTCAGAAAAACTACATCCACTGCCTTCCCTTCATCCACCAGGCGGGTGACCCTATCAGAAGGATATCAAATTACTTAAACCCATGTTTGTGAACCCATGTTGACTATGCCTGATGAGTGCATTCTTCTTTAAATGCCTTTCAATAGTATGCAGTATAATCTTCTCCATAATTTTTCCAGGTTAGACTAATAGGTCTGTAGTTCCCTGGGTCTTCCCTCATACCCTCTTTGTAGGTTGGAATAACATTTGTTGGGCTTTTTTTGGGTGCCACTAAACACTGAGGCAATGATTTTGGAGATCTAGCCATGAGGACTCCAGGTTCTCTTGCCCACCTTGTAACCACCATTTCCAAGACCAGCATTGCACATGCATGTTTGAATGATTTCTCCTTAGGTATGTTACCTCAAATTTATATATACCAAAAGTCTTTTGTCACCTCTTCATTAACCCAATTTTGTGAGGTCTTTCTAAAATTTTTCACCATCAACTTTTCATGTCACTCAAAAGACTTTCATGTCATCTGGAAACCTGGACATTTCACTGCACATTTCTTTCACTACGTCACAGATGAAGATGTAGAATAAAACCTGTCCCATCAGTGATCCCTGGAGGACTCTACTGCTGACTCTTCTCCATCCTGGAAAGTGACCATTAAGACTTAGTTTCCTTCCAGTCCTTCAATCAACTTTCAGTCCAGAAAGGACCTTTCTCCAGCCCCATAGGAACACAACTTCTTTCACAGCCTCTGTTGTGAAACTTTAGCAGAAGCTTTTTTGCAAATTGACATTTGGTATACCCAAGTATGAGTGTACCTGTTATCCACAGGCTTCTTACCACCCTCCCAGACCACGACTGGTTGTTCACCTCTTCACACAGACTCTGTTGAGTTTCTCCCAAGAGATCGTACTAACCCATTCGTTCAATGATCCTGTTCTGCATTAGTTTGCCATCTTACCAGGCTGGAAGTCAGAGTAACTGACTGATTGTCCCCTTTTTGGAGCCCTTTTCTGAATAGGAGTTTCACTGGAAATCCACAAGATCTCTGGCACAGCGGCTGTTTGTAATGACAATTCACACACCTTGGCCCAAAGACCCCTAATTTTGTATAGGAGCTCTTCAGTGCTCGCAAATCAATCCCATCTAGTTCACATGACTTGTTGCCATGTAGCTTACTTGTTTAGACTGCTAGACCCTGTATCTTCGTCTCAACATGATTTGCCAAAGAATCTGCCCAAGTTCTTCAATGGTGAAGACCGATGCAAAGAATTCACTGATCTTTGCTACTCTGGCTTCATCATCTGTGAGTGTCCCTTTTATGTCTTGGTCATCAAGTGGTACTACCACTTTCCTTACTGTATTCCTGCTTTTGAGCTACCTGAAGAGCTTTTTGTTATCCCCCCTTTGCAAGGCACACTTCAGTTCTTCTGTAGCTTGCTTATTTTTCTGTTTACACTTGATCTGTCATGTTTTATGGGTGCTCTCTTCCCTCACTTGGGTAATCTTCCCATGCTGTAAATTCTAGGCTTTTCCCTTTCATAGCCTTCTTACTGTCTCTGTTGAGCCACACACAGGTTTTGTTAGACAGTTACATTATCTTTTTTTGCGTGAAGTTGTATGCTGGTAGGTTTAGGAGTGCAGATAGCATGCAGGACGGACAGGACATTTCTTTTTTTAATAATCATGTTACCTTCTAGAGGCCTCACACCTATATTATCATGCTATATCTTCACTGAACAAGTGTGCTACACCTCCACATACTCAGTCCTACTCCCCGACTCACTAGGCCACCTGCAGTGTGGTACACTCACACCTGAAGCCCTGCCAAAGCGGCCGGGACTGAATACTTCCACCTGAAACCTGTGAAATTCTGAGAGTATTGGAAGGTTTTCTTTCCTAAAATGTGCTTTTGCGTTTGTTTCAGGCACATGTGCAGTAAGAACAATTACAAATCTTACAAACCAGACCACTGAAAAATTATAAAGACTACAGGATAAGTTATTGCATTATCCCTTGGCCCTCCTCAGCACTTTGTACTAGGAAGATGACATCATCAGTCAAAAGAAAAATTGGCTCTCCAGATGTGTGAATGATACTGAGGGATTTTTTTCTCTCTCCTTAATATTCTTTAGCTGTATGACTTTGCCTATTTCAAATATGCACAGGTAATAAAACACATGTCATGATATATGCTTATAGTTTTAACATTCTAAGGATTGGTTTTACTGCATTTTAGAAATACAGTTACTGTGCTCGATTTGTTGCTGCATCTCTAAGATTGGAAAACAATTACTGGAAAAGGTTGGTGTAACAAGGAAGACATTTTGTGAAACTCGATTAAAAAATACGTATGGTTTACAGGCGGGTTTCAATGAGGAATCTGATTAGTTCATGATTTATTTTATGTTTTTAAAGCTGAATGAATTCAAAGTATTTAGAGAGTGTTTTGTGCCCCAGAGGTCCTGTTAGGACCTAATATGGTCTTCTTATTTGCTGGAATAGTCCTAAAGAAATAAGTGATATATCACAACCATAAGTGAAGTGAAGTGAATGCTGGATGATATAAACAAAGAATTATCAGGAAAATGGGACTGGTGTTACTCGTCTAATAAATTACTTTCTGGCAAACATTTCATAAACATTAATTTTAATGTCTACAGCCTCTATTTTTTCTTCCTAGTGATACAGTTTTACAACTGTACCCTCAACAATAATCCCTATTGATTGTCACCCACAATTGTTTGGCTCCAGTCTCTAACCTGTCAAAACTAAACCTGTGCCTGGATGTGGGAGGAATAAGGGAAAAATCCAGACTGCTTTACTAAAAGATGTACAAAGAAACAGCCATGACAGAGTATTGAATTGTAAGAGAGTGCTATTTCAATTTAATCCCCAGAAGCAAGGTCCAGTGGACCTAACTCGAGCCCTGTTGCCCAGCTGTCAGCCTCAGAGAGCTAGTGATGCTCCCTTGGGAGTCAGGAGGGAGGGACAGGCATGAGCCCACAAAACAGGGAGGGTGAGTCACCCACCCTCCGAAGGTATCTATTTCTGTCCCATGATTTTGAAGGGAGCTCATATAATGAACTTTAGATCCAGCGAACTCTCAGACTTCTAGCTTTACTTGAAATTAATTCCACCCAAAAGTTATCTGCAGCACACATATACAACTTGGCCACAGTTTGCATCATGAGGAAAGAATTGTATGCCACAGAGATGACAGAACTACCCAAAAAAAACGAATCACACAGTGTAGCGCATGACTGCTTTTTTGTATCCCAAGGTAGTGTCTGGGCAGGTGGAGAGATGGATATATGCAGGTGGGCCACTGGAAAAGTACAGAGCTGCCCTGAGTCACATCTGGCCTTAACAGATAGGTTCAATACAAATAACACCATGCATGGACCATGCAATAGAGCTGGGGGAGAAGTCTGGCATCTTTCAAATAAGGATCATAAGCAAAGGCCAGACATGGTGTCAGATGCCTCAGTTTTCCTTTCCCATTTCAGTTTTTTTCCTCGGATGTTGTAAAGTTTCTCAAAGCTGCCAGCTGGAGTATGCCAAAAAATCCTAATTTTGTTCAGAGAAAATGTCTTCATTTGTGCCAAGAAAACTGCATTTTCAGCAGCACTGAAGAACTTGGCCTTGGGACCAAATGTTGAAAATACCTCTTCTTCTTCTTCCCACATCTGTCCAAATTCTAACAAATTATTTCAGGGCTCCAAAGGTTTTGGTTGTTCAAGGATGAGTGATATAGAAATGCTAATTAATACATACATTTAAAACAACTCTTTTCTGCGCTCTTTGCAATTGCAGCAGAATTATTTTCTTTCCAAAGAGAACTCTGGATCACTTTTTTTTGTTACAGCATATAGCATAAAAAACCTATATATTTAAGAATTTAATCAGGTTTAGTTGTACAAAACTTACAGACTTTAAAAAGGCTTGCTATAAAGGTATTTTTTAGTGCTTGAATGAAAGATATTTGTTGATCAGCTTATCTTCCTGAAGAAATGGCAATCTTAAAACTTTTCTTAATCAGTGGGTTTCACAGTGATGCAGCCAGCTCATGCACTTTTGTTTAATCAAGCTCCTTTCTCATTCTCCAGGATGCTCTAGAGACTCAGGCATCTGCTGAGACTGTGCTTCAGGACCATCCTAACCTAGAAGGCCCTAAGCAGTATCTGCCTCCATGCACAATCAATATGCACATGCACAGAGTGCTTCTACATCACAAAGACAACAAAATCAGATTTTATGTTGCATGAGTTGCAGGCTTGGGGACAAATGGCTGGAAAACTGCCCAGCGGAAAAAGA
>NW_009629596.1:0-2840 GCF_000690535.1 Cariama cristata
TAATTTATATTTATAACAATTCTATATTATTTAGGTAATTATTAATATAGCATAATTTTTACTGAAGATGTTCTCTTTTCTGAAGTAAAGCCCTCAGAACTTCACTGCTCAAGGTTCATACTGCTTCGGATATTGAAAATAATTGAAGCCTTTTTGTGGGTGGGGTCTTTCAGAAAGACGTTACTCCTAGAACTAAAAATACTCACAAATCTTCAAGTTACTGAACTAGTTTATTACTTTGGTCAGGAAAGCAAGTAATGTTTACTTTCAACAAATTACAATATCAACAATAGCACCTATTGTGCTAATTTCTTAGTAAAGTTTATAGGGTTTGCTTTGCAAAGTTGTATTAAAATAATATAAAAAAGCCAAATACTGAGTGCTTTTTTCTTGATTATAGCTTTTAATACTCTGTCAACAACTGAGACTAAAACTGTGCTGGCACACTACTAGTCACATCTGTCTTGTTAATGAAACAAACTATGGAAACCTTTCCAGTTTTCTTGTTCCAGTTTGAAAAACAAAGGAGAACAATAGACGCTTCAAATAACATTGAGCTGTTGTATGATTTTTTAAAAGCTTCCATCACATGAACATAATGTTACAAAACGAATTGTTAAGTTGTGACATTGCATTTCAAATTAATTCTGTTCTATGGAAAATGTAATTACACTTTTTTTTTTCCTTTTCCAAGTAAGAATAGCTTTCATAGAAAGAAATCGGGCAAAAAATTGTCAGTGTTAGAATCCATTGCACTAAGACCATATTGAAAAACCCAGTAGCTCTAAGGCCTATAATATTTCATGCTTCTCAAGTAGTCAGGGGCTAATAAAGGGAAATCCTGATCCACAATTCACTCAAGACAGTGAGAATGTTCCCACTGACTTAATTTTTCTTGGATGAGAACCCTTTCAAATAAGGTATCTATCAGATTCCTACATATATAAATATTGAACATCAAAATAAAGTTGCCCTTATACTTATTGCAATTATAGTAAAATAGGAAGGAATTTGCTGGCTTTCAAAGTTAACTTCATATTTGACAACACCCACATTTGAGACCCCAGTGTTCTATATACTGGTAGGTAACTTCAGTGTCATGTTGTCGTTGCTGAATCAGGTAACTGGGCATATAGGCCACAAAGTGTGAGTACAAAACACTGTATATGAGCTCAGCATTAAGCACTCGTAGAGTGGACCTTTTTTTAGGAAAGAAGAGAAAATCCTTAATGCATAGTAATTTTCATGACAAAAACCCATACTCATTCTCTACACAGACTATATTTGCTCTGTTGCTATTTTGGGGTTGTTCTAGTACTAGATCCCTTATTCTGGCACAAATTACTGCTGAATACACACTTTCCAAACTTTTTGTGTGAACAGAATATCAAAAGAATCTCAAATATTGGAAATATCATCCTAATAACATTAAAAATTATACAGAAAACATTCAATATTAAAGTATTGTAGTGCTAAATAACTTAATGCTATAAACCAAATTATTGTGAACTACACAAATTCCCTTTTGATTTTCATTGTTTCAGTGTCTCTAACAAACATATGCCTCATTAAGTGAAAGGAAAGGGTTAAAATTATATTACCAACATCTTATGCATTATGGCTTTCTTTGCAGTTCTTAATATACTCTTGAAATCTATTTGTAGGGAAGACTTCAGATAACAGAAGGCTGAGCAGATGGTCAGTTCCAACTTTATAGTTCCAGAAAAAGCAAGGGCTCTCACTGCTGACATCTGAAGCTGACGCAAGAAGATGCCTACCATGACAGACAAAAAATGTAACAGCAAGTCAGCCCCATGAACAGGCAGCTTGGCACTTGGTGACAGCAGTTTGTCCGTGTGTTGAAATCAGAAGAAAAATTAAAACAAAAACATATGACTGCTTAGAAATCTCTTAATTTACTTTCCTTTTTCTGTTATCATTCTTTTGCTTTCAGAAATGAAGAAAACCAGGAAAAGTATGTTTCGCTTTGATAGAGAAAAAGAGAGAAACATATTACAACCAAAAAAAATGACATCATGACCCCTATTTGTAGATCTGAAATTGCAGTAAAAGAGTTGTATAGAAAATATTTCCTTAATATTCTAAGTTAAAGTTCTGTCAATTGCTCACCTTCAAACACAGCTGAGTGTAAAACCATACCATATTATCAAGAATGTTTTAAATAATGCCTTAGGATCTAGTATTTAAGCAGTACTGCACTCCTCCCTTTTAAAGGTGAGGATAGTGTTTTACGTTGGAACAAGAGATCCCACCATGCTAAGCAACCACAGTTTGACACAACACCACACTAACATAGCTGGGACAGTATTATTTCCTCTCTTTCACACCAAAATATAACCAAGGTTTTACTACTACCACAATGAATGCATAACAAGCAGAATGTCACCTTATCTACGTTCCCACTGACTACTTCCTAGTATATACTCAGGAACCATGATAGCTTCTCTGTCTCACTCAAAGCTTTAATATGAATTATATCATCATGGACAAACAGCAAAGGACTACAGAGGAGGCAATAGCTATTCACATTTGCATAGATTGCTAACCAAAGTGTTCTGGACTCTATCCAGCCTAACAGAAATTGACTTATATCTCCTAATTCTAGGAAAGTGCCTTAATCAGCTGACCACGGGTAATGACAAGACAATACTTGTTTTGCTACTCTTTGAACAAACAAAGCTAGAAAGATCATAATCAGAATGGACGGCAGCTGTTCAGGGATTTGATTCAATGGCTTAGAGTACATTGAGAAAGAAGATATAAGGTCCTTTGGTTTTATTTATTTATTTATTTATCCCCCCCCCCCCCCCAAACGAACC
>NW_009629596.1:2871-11464 GCF_000690535.1 Cariama cristata
CCTAGTCAAAGGAACGGAACCTGAAACACCAGTTCTTTTCACTTGGAAAAGTTTAGGCATGCCTGGAAGAACAAATCTAAATTATGAGTCTGTCTCTCTTCTCTCCTCAGTTTGCTAGACAAGTCATTCTGAAGGGGGAAGTCAGGAGCTAATTTTGTTTCCAGAACAAACTTTTAACTGTAATTGAAACACCAAGATGTTCTAACGTTGCATTGATTTGTCCACTCCTCATCTTTATACTAGCTCTAAAGCTAACAAGCAGATGTTCATTTCTCCACTGGAACAGGGATAATTGTCCTTTTTTATTATAGAAAACCTGAGACACATGATGGTTAGACAATTCTCAAAGGTACTGCAGGAAATATATTTAAAACAGGAGCATCATCCATATAAGCACAGAACTTGGACAGACTCCCAGTCCTCTGCTGTATCATGTTAACAATCCCTTTCATAGGTTTACTGAAGTCCGGTACTTGTCACTACCTGATTTAAAGGTTATTCTAGAATCTCACTGCAGAAATTGCTAGAAACTGTTTTCCTGTTTCAGTCCTAAATTTATTCACCCAGTTTATATCTTCGTATCTTAAGACATACTGTGGGACTTTTATTATGACAACAGGATTCCTCTTCCTCTGCAAAATGCAGTATATTATTGAGTAATAGGATAAAGCAGTCCATTAATTGCTCTGCTCCTTTATCTTGTCTGAACCATAGATAAGTAAATGTTTATTAATTCCCTTGTGTAAATAGTTTATATTGTTAAATTCATGTAAAACATGGATATAATATTTTTAAAGTCTCTAATGCAAGAATATTAGTGGAGACCAAACTCTGAGTTGCATTTGCAGTTTGGTTGTTTTCCTAAATGTTATATACTGTACAAATTGTATTGGTATTTACTAACTAAAACTCACAAATTATTATAATTTCAAGCAAGATTTTACCTTGAGTTTTAACTGAAATAATTACCTGTTTCTTAGAGAGCCCTTAACTAAGAGTAGACAAGAATAATAATCACTTTGAAGAAATAAAAGTAGTCTATGAACCATGATTAATTAATTGTCATAACACTCATGAAGTGCTGCTGTTGTGATTATTTAACATGTTTTGTAGTACAGTAAGCTGGGATGGGCGTTTCTAGAAGAAGCATTTTTACTTTTGTGTGCAATGCCGCTAGACACGTGTAAAATTTTAGCAAAGATGGATAAATCAACATACCCAGCAGCTATGTGACATGGTTATAGACTTTGAAGAAATCAGTGGCACATGGGAGTAAAGCTGATGAAAATATTTCTAGCCATATACTTCAGTAACCCAACCCGGTGAGTCAAATTCAAAATATCTGTTAATGGTGCAACTAACTGACATTGATTGACATGTATATTTTGATGGGATACTGAACCATAATTTGGTGCTTAGGTACTGAGGGTGAGTAGACTGGGCTAAATTTCTTTTTTCTTTTTTTTTTCTATTCTTGCCTTCTGTGTAAACCTAAGCAAGTTATTTTGAGTTTTCATGAAAATTTTGAAATTCTAATGTTGCAAATAATTTTGAGTACCACATCCTAGGCTCAAATAATCCAATGTGTTTGTCTACCTAGTATAATACTTTAAAACTTCTTTTATGCTCTTTTGACATTCTAGATGACATAAAAAAAAGGAAAAAAAAAAACAAAACATTTTGTTTGTTTGACTCTGCTTTTTGGGAATTACAGTTAGTTTTTATTAGGAAATAGGTTTCATCAACCTGAATTCTTTACTCAAAAAACATTTAATCAATTTATGCTACTCCATAATCCATTTATCAAATTATGCTGCTCCATAAGGGGCTGATAAATTGGTTCAGTTTATCCTTTATTTATGAGACAACTTAAGGAAATGAGGGAAGTTCCTTACAAAAAAGAGATGAGTGGTCACCATATTTTCACCCTGGAAAGAAACAGATTCAAGATCTGGGATTTTCTAAATCAATCTTGAGATGTAACCTTTAAGATTCCACAAAAACAGGACCTGATTTTGATCACAGCTGTGAGTCAATGCTTTTCTGTTAGTTTCATCTAGATGCATCTTGTTGTTCAAAGCCAGACAGTCTTAATGAGAAAGTAAAAAGGGTAATTTAACCAGAGGGAAGGTCAACAACTAGCTAACAGTGGGAAGCAAAAGATTACAAGTGAAATAATTATAAATGCAGTCATAATATATGCTTAGCTGTAGGAATCACCCCTGGCATTTCAGTACCTTTTACTTTCAACTTTGTAACGTTGTACCTATTAGACATTAGAGTCTAGGTTTGAAAAAATAATGTTTGTGGAGTTTCCTAAGTCCTGAATGTCTTTCATCAAAACTCATATCCCTCTCTTAACTTGATGCTAGGTGTTTATTATACATAAAAAAGCAGCTTGTAGCTCTATCAGGAGCTTTGCTTCTTTAAAAGTGATTTCCCATCTCAAGCTTTGCAAACAACCAGTAATTAATGTATGAACTGCTGTGCTATTAATGGCTCTTATTTTCTATTCTGAACCGTTTATTTTGCATTTCTTAGATAATTTCAAGTTTCATATTAGACATGCACATTTTGTTTAAGCTGATTAATGTTGGCAAAATACCAGCTTTGCAATAGAGAACATTCCTTAACAGGTGAACAACTTGACCACTAACAGCATTGTCTAAACTATGTGAGCTGTTTCTCAAACAGCAGCTGTTGCTGTGATTCTTGTATCATATAGGGTCCCTGTGACTATCAAGGCATGAACGTTACCAGCAAAGTTCCTGAGGAGGTGGAGACCCGTGGAAAAAAGAGCAAGTAGTGTGATCCTGAAGAAAATAAGGAGTTATATACTTCAGTTTCATAATTAACTAAGTTGTCTTGCAAATCAGAATATTCCTTTCAATACCTGGAATGTATTAATTGACTTATTTTTTTAATCTTTATTGCATATGTTGGGCACTATGTATTTTCTTAATCAACCATAAATGTGCTCTGAAGTGCAAGATATCCAAATACAGTATGTCTGTATTAATGCAGATGTTAGATTAAACTATTATACAGTCAGATTTGTGACCAAAACAGTGCTGACAACATATCAGTATTTTTGCTACTGCTAAACACTTGTTACGACCCGGATTAAATAACTAAAGGGGTTGTAGTGGTTTTGTGATTCCCTTGGGTTAAATTAAGGTGAAACAACACCAACATTTTATTTAAACATTTTATTTAAGGTAGAAGCAACTGAAATTTGGAAAGTGTAAGGGTAGGTGGCATGGGTTCTGTTAAGATATTTATCAGAAGAAAAGGACAGAGAGGAAAGAGAGGAAAGAGAAAGAGAAATAAAATGACAGAGCTATCACCACCCTTGGATCCCACGATGTTGATGATGGTGACGATGGATGCAGTAATCCTCCGGTGGTGGGTGCACATGTGGCTCCTTGGAATCCTGCCTTTTATAGTCTAATTTCCCGCCTTTCGATCGCAGCAGTCACGCCCCTCAAGGACTTGCATAACTCTTGATCTTCTGTGCAGGCGCCAGTGAGGGGTGGTCGCGAGGGGTATTTCGTGTGGTCATAAACCCCTTCCTCAAAATTAACTGTTTGACCTCTGGCCATACAGGGTATGCTGAGTCTACCAGAACATGCAGCTGCGCACCCTCCAGCACCACCACTTGTCCTGTGTTGGCTCACTTCTGGTTGCTGGGCAGAACTTGTTTTGCAACAATGTTTGAGACATTCACATACATTAACCCTTTCAGTCTCTTACAACACTGCTTGCACAGCATGGAGTTTTTATCTTTTTTCACGTGTCCCTTCCCAGTGAGTAGGTTGGGGATGCACAATAAACTGGGAGGGGACACAGCCAGGACAGCTGACCCAAGCTGGCCAAAGGAATATTCACAGCATCACAGAATCGATTTCGTTGGAAGAGACCTCTGGGATCATTGAGTCCAACCTTTGCCCTAACACCACCATGTCAACTAGATCATAGCACTAAGTGCCACATCCAGTCTTTTCTTAAACACCTCCAGGGACGGTGATTCAACCACTTCCCCGGGCAGTCTGCCTGTTCCAATGTTTGGCAGCCCTTTCCATGCCATATGATGTCATCCTCAGCAATAAAAGCTCAGAGAAAGAAGGAAGAAGGGAGATGTTTGTGGTTATGGCGTTTGTCTTCTCAAGTAACCATTGTGTGTGCTGAGACACTGCTTTCCAGTAAGTAGCTAAATATCTGCCTTCCGATAGGAAGTAGTGAATTAATTCCTCTTTTGGTTTTGCTTACACATACAGCTTTGCTTCACTTATTACACTCACTTTATCTCAACTGAGCAGCTTTCAGCTTTTGCTCCTTCTATTTTCTCCACCATCCTGGTGAGGGGAGGGTGAGCAAGGAGCTGAGTGGGAGCTTGACTTCTGGCTGGGGTCAAGCCACCACAGCCAGTTAGAAGAGATTAATCTGAATAGAGAAGTTTGCATGTATTTAGTACAATTGACAAGTAATAACTGTAATGATTATGTATATTCTGTTATTTTGGTTGGCAAATAATGTCACTCAGTAGTTCAAGATTTACGTATTCCAGGTTTTCTTAAGTAATCAAACTAAATATATACTATATACATACCAATTCTAATCAACAAAATGTAAACCAGCTAAAAGGTAAGTCCAAGTAGGTTTTATAGGGGTTAAAATTACATTTTAAAATAGGTATAAAATCAAAGAGATGAAGCATTTTAGATCTTAATAAATAACACCTTTTCTATAATTTACTTATGTACCTACAGAATTTTCAAACAGAAACTTATCCTATATTCCAAACCCTATATTCCAAAGGAGAAGTAAAATATCTAGAGAAATAACATAATTTTCCATGACTGTCAGAGACTTCAGAAAATTGAATAACTGAAATAGTGCATAATTACAGGTCAAAAACTATATAATATCCAAGAACTCTAATTGGCTCAGACAATTCTATTTCATTTTCAGGTATGGTTGTGTGTGTGTGTGATTTTACAAGAATAGCAGTATCCACTATAGTTTTTTGGATGATATTTGAAACACTTTGTCATTCTGTAATATGACAGAAAAAGTGGAATCAGAGATTATATGTCAACTTTGTCTCAATGGTTCCACAAAATATTTTGTATAGTTTTACTCCAGTTTCATTTAAATGAATCATTATTAAATCATGTATCAGCAAATATAAATATATGTTTTTTCATTTTTGTTTTCCTGTATGCAAATTCAATCATTGACACAAAACCCAATGTTGCTTTCTACTCTTCCCTCATTCTGCTGAGAAGACTTTTATTCATATTTTACTTGTGTTACCACCTATACCTTAAAATATTCTGAACTCCTAATTTAAAGAGTCGACTTGCAGCACCCTTTATGTCAGTTATTGAAGGTGGGTTACCATGGAGCCTGAAATGGAAGATTCATAAATTCAGATGAACAGACAAAGGTCTGGAGTGAGTTCAAATCATCACTGTATTAAGGAAAAATTGGCTGCTACTCCCGTATTGCTGAATTCAATACCATCAGTGCTCAGGACAGCCTATGTGTCTAAAGTGGAGTCATGGTCAACCTCTCAAAGGAAGCCAAGTGCTTTTCATCTTGAAAATAACACATCTGGGAATGCTTGGACACCTAAAGTATGGTGCTTGTAAGACTCAAAAGTCAAACTGGAGGTACCTAGCAACTGTAATTGACTTTAACTGTAGGCAGTACTTGAATTGTTTGAGATTCGGTTTTTGGTTTCATGAGTTTTGGTTTTTGGTTTCATGAGTAGCAATTTTGTCAGACATGATTTGGCTCATTGTTGTCACTTCACTTTCAAATCCAAGATACTAGCACATTAATTTGGCCTATGAGGCCCTCTGCTTAGCAATGGTGAGGTCACACTTGGAGTCATGAAGATGATTAAGGGAAGGCTGAGGGTGTTGGTACTGTTTAACAGAGAAGAGAAGACTTGGAGGAGGGGGATCTCATCAATGTGTATAAATACCTGAATAATTTTTAATAACGATCTGGATGATGACCCTCAGCAAGTTTGCAGAAGACACTAAACTGGGAGGAGTGGCTGAATTTGACTTCTGAAAAAGTCAGATGAATCAAAAACTTATGGTATATTCACTTTCACATATTTTAGCAATCTAACTCTGCTCTGTTCCAGGATTATCATCATCACATAACGATTAGTTTGTTTTCAGACTCTCTCATGGGAAGAACCAGCGAAGTTCCTCCAGAACAAAACAGAATAGCGTGGTTCTGGGGAAAGTTTCCAAGGAGAGAAACAGTGCAGGTGAAAGTGAGTCAAATCTGACTCCATCCACTCTACATGGTTTTTCAGTACCATCCTTGCAGGATTTACATCCTAAGATACTATACATTTCCTCGCCATATATCCTAAGCTATATAACACATACACTCACTTACATTCCCAAAATCTTCTGTCTAGTACAGTCTGGGCTGAGGGGGCCATGATTTGCTGTGTGCACTGCACTTATCCCGTGGAAGATTCTAGGTGAGCCTTTGCAAAAACCTCCTCTTTTCACACATCAGGACCCAACATTAGGTGATTGAGCATAATGTCAATAGCATTGTTAAAGTCAGGATTAGCAGCATCTACTGCTCGCTGCTTCATCCACTGAGCTAGTCATTTCATCATAGAAGGCTATCAAGTTGGCCAAGCATAGACTTGTGCATGTCCAGTATTTTTTAAATGTTATTAAACTTGATCATCCTTGCTCCATACTGGAGGTGATAATGGTTAATGGATTTGAATTATTCGTGTTGTCTGAAAGCTTGAAGTTTTAAGATTACACTGAGAGCGTTAGAGGTCCCTGGGTCCTGATTTTCTTTTGAATTGGCTGCAGCACTGAAAATGAGAATACCAGATTGACTAGCATATAGAGAAAAAGGCAAGGAACAATATAGTGAAGAGAAAGAGTCATCACTAAGTATATAATCTGTTTTCTTAATGTCCTATTAATATTATACTAATGAGTTCTTTACTGATATCCAATAAGATTAATCACACACTTTTTACTTAAATTGTGAAAGCAAATATGATGTTTCAAATTTCTGTAATCTTAAATAAATGTAAAATTTTTTTTGGAAATGAAATTTCTTTAAGCATGCACATACTAGACACAGCATTTCAATGAAGGCTGCTAGAAGCAAAAGCAAGCCAAAATAGTATAAAAAAACTAACAAAATAATTTAACAAATTAAACCAAGTAAACCCAAGTGGAAAAATAAAAAAACAGTAACCAGTATCGTGTGATACACCAAATAAAAAACAACTAAATGAATATCCAAGACAGCTTAAAAAGAAGAATCAATAGAAACAGCAAGTTCATAAAATTAATATGTGCAATTTTCCAGATAAAGCCTGAAAGAGATTCAAAAGATAGGAAATATTTCTAAAATGTGATAAAAAAAAGATTCCCAGATTATTATTTTTGAAAATTCCAGTATGTATCATTATCAACCATATCTAAGCCCTTTTCTATATCTTTTCTAAGCCAATCATTGAATTCAGAACCAATTATCAGAACTCAGGAAAAAACATTTTACTGGACCACCATATCATCCCAGACCACCTGATTCTCTGAGTCCTCCAGTGAGACTTGAAAGGTTCAGGTCTCTGTGACAGAAAAAAGAATATGATTCATCACTTCTTTGTAACATCATGATTATTTTTTTTCTCAGTTTTCTTGCTGACCTAACATCCTTTTCAGACACCTGAAACTGTTTGGAATTTAGGAGACAATTTTGGTTCTCACTAGAGAAATAGAGGAAACTTTTTTTTCCTCCTTTCTCCTATTGTAGTTTCATTTAAAAATGTGCTGAGTATTTTCATAAAGATTTTCATAAAGTCTGAAATCTTCACAAGCTGCAGGTTACCACAGTAAGGGGTTTCTGATCTCTGTGTAATTTATAATGGTTCTGATTAGCTCATCTCACTTAAAAATGAAGATTATCAGTGTTGACATTGTGCTTTCTAAACAGACAGAGGTGAGTTAATCCTAAAAATGAATATATCATCCTTATCTAGGTACAACATCTTTCCCAGGGAAGTTCCATATCTACCCCTGTGGAAGTTCAACAGGAGAAGCACAAAGAAAAATAATTTTAAAAATCTTTGTCACAATGCTTTGTTACTGTGTGTTTAGCTCCAGGTCTATTGAAAGTGTATGGGATTGGAAGGGTGAGACTAAGATTTGATTGCTGCTGTCCCATTACAGCATTTACATAAAAAGCATTCTCAATGTCTTATTATGTACAGTTTTAAAAGTGAAAATACTTCAGACTGCAGAATAGAAAATGTTCCTTTTTGATATGTCTCCAAGTAGATCTTCAGTTATTTTTCTAAGTAATTTGTCAGAAAAAGATAGACAGCTGCCAAGCATTAGTTTCACATGCAATAGTAATTTTAGAGTTAGATATCAAACAGAATTGGCTACAGTGCAATCCAAGGACCAGATGACAGGAAAAATATCTCAAGGAAATGACTGAAGGCATTAAGTAATCAGTAGATTGGCATATACTGATGACCCAAATGAAATGCAAGATAGCTTTAACAAAGATCAACTATAGATCC
>NW_009629596.1:11482-14718 GCF_000690535.1 Cariama cristata
ATGCTAATAGAAATGTGCTGTATGTTTGTACATTAAACTTTTTTTTTTTTTTTTTTTTTTTAAATTAGGCAAATCTCCATTTCACTTGAAATAAGCTGGGAAGAGGTGTGGAAGAACTAGCTGGTGAAACAACTGTTGTTTTCTTTTTAATGAAAATGATCTGCTAAATCACACAAAAGCTTGGTGTTAAATCGACCATTTTTTTTTCTCTTAAACTTCACCTTTTTCACATTTTCTAGTTTGTGTTAGAATTAAAGGCAGAAAGGACAGTAATAGAAAAGCAGCTACTTGATGACTGTAAAACACTGAGAATGGAATGCAAAGGGTTTCTCAGACCAGCCATTTGAAACCAATTCTGATCCATTCTATATATAACTGATTGCAAAAAATTACAATTATCTCAGTTCTTACTGATTAGGTGGCTGTAATGCTATAACTATGAACAGCTTTACATCAGTTTACACAATATGTTTATGAATATCGTTATGTATCCATTTACGCCCATGTACAAATGTATGATATACAGACTCTCATCACTCACTGAATAAATGAATAGATTTGTCTGAGTTTCTGGTTTGTGATGAAAGTTTAACAGATACGAGATAATGTGTTACCTAGTAACAACGAAAAATTTGACAAATACATGTTTATTGAAACCATCATGAGATAGGATATATCTATATGGGGAGGATACAAGTCAATTTCCCATTTTAGGTGTTTGGGTCATTACAGTTTCTCCAATATTTTTCCATAGCTGTAGGAAACTAGTAGACGATTCTCATCAGAGAAAAATAATGAATTAAAATTTTTAACAACTATGAACTAGACATTTGTCTTTGTCTATCAGATCTTTACAAAGTTACTGAAAACTAAACCTTGTTTTGAAAAAGCAGGGAATTACAAAGAAGAGTTTTAAAGTATATATGATGACCAAAACCTGTCTTCTCCACAGTGAATATAACTATGACCTAATTTCTCAGAGCAGGAAAAAGCAAAAAGATTTTTTTTTGTCTTTCAAATTTCTCCCAGTTTCATAAACAGATAGGATTCCTGAATTACAAAGTGAAGTGTTCCAGTCACTATTTCTTGCAACAGAATAGTAGTTTTTCTTCATCACAAAAATCTTAGTCAGATTATTTGATGCAATAATATGGGTATAATCCAGAATGTTCTCTTTACATTGTTGGAAAGTTACAAAGTGCCCTCAAGTGATTAATGGCAATACTTTTCTTTTCTTTTCTGAACAAATGATATAGTATGCTTTATTTTATTTTTTTCTTACTTTTTTTTAGTGATCCTACTCTCTACAATGAGTGAAGAAGGGAAATATAATGTGTATAGGCTGAACAAGTGTTTATCATGAAACAAATCTTGCAGCACACCATAAATAACCAAAACCATTAATATATTAATCTTTAATGAGTCAGACTTTGACTACATCTAGACTTCGTCTTCATCTAGAACAAGTCTGAGAAACTAGTACATTGAGAAAAATAGGTAGTGTACTTGTTCAAAATCACCAGTCTCTGTCTGCAGTAAATATGCCAAAGATTTTCTTCCAATGAATTTAAACATCCTACATAAACTACCTGAACAGAGATTTCATTTAGGTTTATCTCTAATTTTCATGAAGATAGGAAAAAAAGAAACACAAATACGCAGCAAGTCCCCCTTTTATCATAGTCATTGTTTGCTTAGTCTTACAAGTGACATGTCACTATCATTGCACTTTCCAGCTCTTCTCAGCTGAAAGCAATGGACTCATTGAAAATCCAATTACGTTCAGAAAAATTATTGGATTCTTGTAGCTATACTATGGATATGTCCTTTATATGTATTTGGTTCATAGTGAGAATCACTGTACACAAAATGTCTTGTACTCCAAGAGATTGCTTAAACTTCTCCAGAATAAGAATTACATTATCAATTTGTTCATGAAAAAAATGCAGTACATTTATCATTCTATAACACTGTTAAGCTCTTAACATGGAAAACTCAAAAGATTGCATTTTACATTCTTATCTAATGATAAAGTACAGAAACTGAGTGAATTAGAATTTTCAGTCATATTCCATATCTAGGCAAAAGAGAAGTTAATCAGTGCATAAAGGCTATGTTTTCCATCCATCTTCAAAAAACAGTCAGTTCAGCTATAGCACAGTTTAACATTTCCAGAAAATCTGATCTTGTACACCTTCACAAGAGAAAATTCAACAAAAACCAAATTTCACTTGAAGAAGATTGTATTGAAAACTTCAGTAGACCTAATGAAAACTGAAGAACAAAAGTGGCAAAAAGGTCTTTGAAGAGGATTTATTGTAGCCACTTGACCCAGTCTTTGCCTTAATGGTTTTGCTATGATTTGCAGTGTCTGCATTGGAACCAGAAAGGAAATGCATGATTAACATCTGTGGCATTAAGAAAATCATCCCACAGTATAAAGACATAGGAAAACAAGTGTTATAGCCTACAAAATGCAGAGAGAAAAGAAAATGTTATAATCTATTTTTAATTTGATTTCTTATTTAAGACTGAGTTCTGTCTGCCTGATATTAAAAATACTGTTTCTTCTTTAAGATGCTATAAGAAATCTGTGTTTCTGAGGTGAATAGTTGTTTATTATCATAACTAGGGCAAGCTTTTAATATTTTTAGAAAAAGGTGATTGATGTTACCATGATTTTTTTTTTTTAATCAAATAAGAAATTAATTTTAAGGATGGTAATTAACCATTAATATTTGGCTAATCATAAGAAAAGAGGAGGAGTGCAGAGAGAATAACCTCACAGTCCACTGTAACACCTCATTAAGCATAACTATCACCTCTTTTGTTCTCTCAATTTATGGATTGCAGCCTAGGCAATATTTCAAGATCACAAACAGTAAGCCAGTCCCAAAGAATCCAACAGGGCACACTAACACATGTGATACTGTATTGGGTTTCAATGGCAAGGTTTTGGTCACGGGAGGGCTGCAGGGGTCACTTCTGTAAGAAAACACCAGAAACTGCCCCCCATGTCAGACACAGCCAGTTCCAGCTGGCTCCAAGACGGACCCACTGCTGGCCAAGGCTAGGCCAATCAGTGACAGTGGTAGTGCCTCTGGGATAACGTATTTAAGAAAGGGGGGAAACTGCTGCATAACAGCTGGGAGAGAAAAGTGAGAATATGTGAGAGAAACAACTCTGAGACATCAAGGTCAGCGAAGAAGGAGGGGAAGAGGTGCTGCAGGCCCGGA
>NW_009629597.1:0-17580 GCF_000690535.1 Cariama cristata
GTTTAGTAAGACTGTTTGTGTAATAGAGTTGGAATGTGAGACAAAGATAACAATTTCAGGAAGAAAGACTTTTAAGAAAGCAGAATGGAAAAGGAAGATGAGAAGATAAGTTATGTTTTCTTTTACATTTACCTTTAAACTTTCTCCCCACTTTATAAAATTCTTTAGTTTTTATTTAAAAAATGTACTATTTACTAAATGTGCATTTATTAAGTATACTATTGTTACTATTAACCTCCTGATGGATGAACAATGCTTAAGGAAGCATTTTAATTTGGCTGGAGAAAAAGGGAGGGAACATACTAATCTGGTTTTCCTTTCTTTTGAAGCAATGTTAGAAAGTAATGCTCAAATAAATTAGAGAAACATGAAAATACGACATAGGATCTAGTTCCTCTTCCTTGATACAAACAGGACTAGCCTTCTTATCAGACATGATTATATAGCTATTTCTTAACAAAGGAGAGCAAAATCTGCCTGAATGGTGCCCAAAAGAAAATCTGGGAACTTTAGTTTTACTTCATCCATTTCAGGGGTTGCCAAACCTTGGATAAGGTGCTCTTAGACTAAAATTTTCAGAACATTTCAGAATTTTCAGGTCTTTTTTCCCCTACCCCAACATTTTCAACATTTCAGAACATTTGCTTACAGAGGCTGTCCTGGAAAGAGAGGGACATCGATGTCCTCTTCGGCCTTCCTGAAGCTGCTTCATCAAAGTCTTGCAGGAAAACCTGAGAAGTTTGATATGCTCAAGTGTGCAGTTTAGTCTGATGGAGGTTGATGCTGTAGGAAGTGGGTAGTACTGGATGCTTCAAACTGGAGAGAATGGAACCTGAGGTCTGGTATCTGTGTCCTAACCACAAAGCTGAGTAGCAACCTGAGCGAAATGCCTCTCTGGCGGTTGAAGCGAGTTCATCTGTGCTGCCAAGAACAGAGGTGTCATGGGGTAAAAAGGAAAACAGGTAAAAGAGAGCTTAATCTAGCAGCTGGAGTGTCCTGTTAGGGGTCATAACTAAAACGTCATGGCCAGGTTTGTATAAGCATTTATATTAGATCATCAGGGAATAAAATCAAAACCTGTCCTGGAAGTAGGGGCTAAAACTCCAACCTTTTCTGAAGCTACATCTGAAATAAGCATATGAATTAGAATTATCTCCATCACTGTTGGTTTCTTAACAACTGTATTATTTGAAATCTTAAACAAATGCCATAAGCATATGTAAATATACATATAAACATGCACAAATACAAAAGTAGTAATTTTATAACCAGTATCACCTGCTAAATCATTAAGTCTTCATTGATTAAGACAGGAGACAACATAATTGCTCTGCACTTTATATTGCTGTAACTACTCCAAGTTTTCTTGATAAACCACTTGCCAGAAACCTGTGATATGCTTATATCTCAGAACCATATTGCTAGTTACTTGTATTATTTGGTGAGGTTTCATTTTGACTGTCAGATTCCCCCATGCCTTACTTCTATGATTAGTTCTTACTAAAAGAAATAATTAATCCCCCTCCAAAGTTGCTTAAAATCACTTGCCCAAATTGTAAAAAAATGCAGTTCCACAATATCACAGGACTTCCCAAATTCTCTTTCTTCAAATACTATGTCCTGAAGTTCCTTTAATGCTGTTCCCAGAAACTGACTCATGAGTCTTTATTAATTATGAAAGATGTTAACTTAATGACTGCACTAAAAATATGTTTTTCTCTTCTCACCATAGCTTGAAGTAAGTATCATTGCCAAAGCACTATCTCTGACACTGATCTCGTACTAGTAGTGAACATGTAACCTTTTCAAGATTGATTCTTTAAAGAGTAGCTAAATGATTTTTTTTAAAACATGTTAATGCAGACCTTATTTCATTTTAACAGGCTACATATTTAATTGTAGACATTTAAGGTTAAATATTAATTTCATTAAAAATTAGGACAAAAACTCTCTGACTGTAGGGTGGCCAGCATTTTGCTCTATTTTTAGTGTTATTGGTTTTTTGCACTGTAAGAATCTGAATAATACTACACTGGAAGTAACCTGCTTTTGTGGGTTTGATGGATAGGTTATCCCAGTGTCAGGAAGTAAATGGGAATATTCCAGTGTTAGCTTCAGATACGTTCTCCCGGTATCATCGAGGGCATGGCTGGAGAAAAATCTTGTGTTTGCATAGAGATGGTAAGTGGAGCACTTCATATTCTTAGTTATGTTGTGCCCTCTGGCAAGCCTGCCAGGAGAGTGCTGTGCATGTTTTGTGAAGAGAAACCTCCTCCACATTCCAGCTTGAGCATATCTATTGTTTTCAGACATAAACAGATGTGTTCCTTACCTAGGGGAAGCTCTCAAAAATATGGAAGTAAAACAGAAGAAACTGATGTGAAACCACAACAATATTTGACCTGTCTGCATGCATTAACAATCCCAATTTTAACTGAAGGCAGAGGTCTGTTGCATTCAGTTCTATTTATTTGCTTGGTTTCTGCCCTGCAGTATGTAAGAACAATAAAGGATATAAGTATTAACTCCATGTTTTTAATTTTAATTAGGATTTTGTTAAATATATACATGCTTATTATGTCATTCCTGGTTGTTAAATACAGGATAATTCAGATTTACTTAACAAGAGCTGAGGAAAGGAGGGTAAACATATTATTTGTTGTGTCAAACCACCCTCTATACCACAGGCCAAAATCTCAAAACTTGTGGTGAGACCAAACTATAGATACAGAATAGAGCTTTTTCTAATAATTCTAATAGGGTAGATGAATTTTATTTGCATGCATCTCTGCTGATTGCTGACATAAAATATATATTTGCCAACACTTGGATTTTTTTACTTCTATACATTGGCTTTCTGCAACATGCTGTTCTGTCTTTTCTAACCTTAAACCAACATCTGTAGGACGTTCAGACGTGTTAGACTTCAGCTGTCTGTGGAAGGTAAAATGATAACCCACAAGTGGGCCAGGTTTGCAACTCCTTCGTGAAGGCAAGGCACGCCAAACTTGTATGGCTACTGGGTGTGCACCTTCTCCCTTGAGTGCTGTGTCTCTCCCCTCTCTCTCATGCCCATCTATGCCACTGTTACAACACAGACTGTATGATGAAATAAAAAAATTTTTATATTGAGCAACTACTACTAGTACTGAGGAAAAGTACTGTGTGTTGGAGGACAGCAGGATGAGTGTGTCAGCAAAGAGGAAGAAAGGGAAGTGTTGAACACAATTCCTCTTACGAGGAAAGGCTGAGACAACTGGGTCTTTTCAACCTAGAGAGAAGACTGAGAGGGGATCTGATCAATGCTTATAAATACCTTAAGGGTGGATGTCAAGAGGACAGTGGTGCCCAGCGACAGGTTAAGGAGCGGTGGGCACAAACTGCAACTCAGGAAGTTTCGTCTGAAGATGAGGAAGAACTTCTGTACTTTGAGGGTGGCAGAGAACTTGCACAGGCTGCCCAGAGAGGTTCTGGAGCCTCCTCCTCTGGAAATATTCAAAACCCACCTGGGTGTGATCCTGTGCAACCTGCTGTAGGTGACCCTGCTTTGGCAGGGAGGTTGGACTGGATGATCTCCAGACGTCCCTGTCAATGAGTACTCATATTGTAGTATGTTAGACAGTTCCCATTAGAGCCCAATAAACTGCAATTGAATAAGAAAACCTCTCTGCTGTTAGGACTTCAAGCTGGATTTCCAGTTGAACAAGTGTTTTTTGGTATTGTAAGGAGTCTTTGCTGTATGTAACAGAAGTGAGGGGCAGCACCCCCAGCACAGCACTGTACTGGAGCCGGCTCTAGGCACACTCGGAAAGCAACACATCACAGCACAGTGCTGGCCGATCCAGCATCTCTCCAGCACACCGAGCTGCATGATGCTGGTGCTGCCTTCACTATCTGTGTCGTATTGCAGAGCAGATGCAGCTGGCCTGGCTTAAACACATCGCTGCAAGGTTACATCCATTCACAGATTTAGCAGCTTGGATGTAACAAACCTCATTTAAAAGCAAAGATGCGCAGAAACTCAGGTTTTTTAGTTATTATTTTTCAATCCAGAGATACCAGATGGTCAGAATAGAAGCTGACTGTGACTCCTCAGTCCTGGCATAGTGAAACTGTAGTGCTACAAGAAGAAAAGAGAAAGAATCTAGAAAACGGTATGGCAAAAAGTGATGGAAGGATTCAAGAAATGGAAATTATTTTTAAATCTTGTAAATTCCAAAGTATTTAATTTTAAAATTTAAGTGCAAGTAGCATCTCACTGTCATAAAACTCAGTGAGACATAATTTAAAATATGAGGCTAAATATAAATTAGAACTACCTGCAAAAAAGGATAATTAACAGTTCAAAACCCTTTTACTCAGACAGAAGAATTTGATCAGTCTCATTCATAAGTAAACTGTAAAGTTTAATTTGTTCATAGAGCAAACAATATTTCCTGTAGAAATTCTTAAGAATTGTAGCAATCATGATAGACTGCTATCTTTGTTCTTTATTTGTTATTTCTGAATGTGCATCATATTAAAACCTTGGTTTCCATGCTACTGCAGTGTGATTCATATCTTGTGGTTAAAAGGACTGGCTTTTGTTTCCAAAATTTCTGTTGCGAGAAAACATCTGCTGAAATGTAGATAGTTTGTGGTGTGTGGATGAAATATATATTCTTCACTATCTCCACCAGTAAGAACAGACTCACCACAAGACATGTGACAATACTATTCACACAGTTGCAGTCAAATTGGCACATTACTCACTAATTATATGATCAAACATTTTTTCTGTTTAGAAAGAAAAGTTTGGTATGATGATTACACGTGTATGATTTGCATAATTTCCAGGTTGTAGATGTATAGATTACTCTTATTGCAGGACAGACTATTTCTATCACTTAAAATGATACAATCAAAATTATTATTCCATAAAATATAATCATTTCTATTACATAGAGCAAAGGCTCTTTACAATACCAAAAACCACTTTTTCAATTGGAAATCCAGCTCTAAGTCCTAGGAGCTACCTATTGCAGGTGGCGTCTCCCAAACTTCCAAATAGAGTTCATATGTCTAGACCAGAAATCTATGCTTTTGCATCCCTATGCTTCTCTACCCCTTTCTCAACTGAGGAGAGGTCCCAGAAGGAGTAGAAGATCCCCAGCCTTTCTGTTACATGCTCCATGATGTCTACCAACTAGCCACCTTACCTTCCTCAATACTTCATGGCTTGGGCAATTCTCTTAGATAAGAAATGCAACATCTTTTTCACCAAATTGGAACCCCACCTTGTATTTCCAACCTCAAAGCAGTCCAATCCTGCACCACTTGCATATTGTCTAGAAGTGCACCCATGCCACCTGCAGAGAGACAGAAACAGCTCTTCCTTGCTCTGTACATACATAAAAGTGAAGCAGTTCCTTTGCAACCAGTAGAATTAGTACCACAGTTCAACACTATCATTCCATTCAACACTATCTTTCTGGAGAAATGGTATTACTGTTCACATTACAGAGTAGTGGATACAAATGGGCTTCCTGGAATCTCTCTGTGGTCAAGACAACACTGTCATTGTGTATTGTAATGTGGAAGGGAACTGGAATTCCACAGAGCTTGGTGCGAGAATTTTCATAGAATCATAGAATCATTTAGGTTAGAAAAGACCTTTAAGATCATTGAGTCCAACCATAAACCGAACACTGCCAAGTCCACCACTAAACCATGTTCCTAAAAAAAACCTGTTTTGTGATGGGCAGGCAATTGTGAGGATTTTGAAACTCATTTTGCCTTAATTGGGTCACTGTATACTTGCATATCTTCAGCAACTTCAAAATGTTTGTATTTAGTGCAAATATAGGTAATAAAATCATTAACATGCTTTTGTCTAGCATTTTTAGCATTCACGTGAGGAAGTTTTTTAAAAAAACATCATGTGGCACTTTTTTGTATTTCAGAGTATTTGATATCATCAGCTGCTCAAAAAGCCTCTGTTACTTTCTCAGTTAAGGTCTTTACCAGACTTTTGGATGAATCAGAAATAACTCCAAAATGTTATTATTCTCTACTCCAGTACTAATTTTGAGTTGCCAGAAAAATTTTCCTAACAATCGCTGTCACGTAAGAAACAGATTATATTTTACTCCAGTTTTCAGTGCATAAACAGTGCAGTACACCTCTGACAGACCTACAGATAAAACTACCCCTCCAATGTTTTTTTTTAGCTGTCAGGTCAGCAGACAAATGTGGATGAACAAGGAAGAATGAGTTATCCATTCACCAAAAAAAGTGCAAGCACCATGTGGGAGCTTGTACTGCTTCTTTCTGTGTAATACTGCCTTTACAGAGAAAGATGAGCCTCCAGCTTTCACCATGGTCAAGAGGTTCTAGCACTCATCCTGCTACAAATCCTGATTGCAGTGGTGCTGAAGAGGGTTGCTACACAGGCAAAGAGAAAACTAGAAACTCATTACAGAATGCCAGGGTGACTATAATACTTCTTACCAATAGGTTTCTTCTTCTACATGCACATACAGTCTTTGGGGACACACATTGCTTCCTCTAAATTATTGATACTTTATTTTAATTGCACAGATATAAATGGATTGCCTGGCTATCACATGGGAGGGTAGAAAGCATAATGAATTGCCTTAGGAGTATGATTTGTTTCATTAAAACCTGAGTGTTGTGGTTTTGATGATGTGTTTAGCTGCATTAGGAAAAGCACCAGGTATGCAGACTGGTAATGAGACGAGGGAGAGATTTGCTTCTCTGAAGCGGTTATAGTCTACAAAAATCTGTCAGCGTTTTCTGGTATTATACACCTGTATTGGTTGTAGCTATTTAAGCTGTCAAATAGCTATTAAGCTGCTTAGTTTACTTATTTAATCAAAAGGTATAAAATGACAAAGAAATGTGCTTCTTGCATAGTGAAAGTGAAAAGAAAGACAGAGGAAAAGGGAAAATTTGTATTTAAAGACCATTATCTTCCTCCCACAAATTCTTTATTAGAAAATCACCTGGCAGATGCTTAACCATTTCCCTCTAAAGGCAAAATACCTCTCTGGAGCATTGCACAAAGACAATAACAAGATGGGCTGTTTACAGGAGATTGTGGTAGTCCCAGTCAGTAACACTCAGTACTGTATAAATCAACACTTCTGCTGTGTCTATGCATTTTCTAAGTTTAAACAGCACAAAGGCAGAAATCGATCTTTGTATTTAAGTGGTCCCCTTCAAATCCTTCACGTGATCTAGTCTGGGTGAATTCTCAGAAGTAAGTAAATAGTGTGCTAGCTCCTAGCACAGCTACAAATTTCCCTGTGTGTAAGTATTTCTCAGCAGTCACTAAGGCTAGCATTTCGTCTACTTTGTAATGTATCTATCTCAAGCAACTCCACTGCAATTGTCAAGAACAGAGGAATAATGCTGCAATGTTTGCAACAGACTTCACTCTACATAACTAACTATTCATCCAGTCAATGTACATATGTAACCTCATACTTAGCATTCTTTTTTTCCTGTTTCTTCAGCCTCACAGATTTAACAGAAATTTCACAGATCCTCTTCACAACGTTCCCCTCCAAAAAAATCACATGCACATGCTCTCCCTGCTCCATACACCATATAAAATACAATTGAAAAGAATTTTTTTCCCAATATCATGTTAATGTTTTGCAACACAGGAAAAAGTTACACTTCTTTCACAAGAAAGAGAGAAAAATAGAGTGGCTGAAAATAACCCTTTATTCATATTTAAATAATTTTTTTAAATCAATGTTACACATAGAGGTAATACATAGTATTCTCACAGGAAAGCTCAACTTCATTTCTTAGTTATTAAAATTAAACTGCAAACTGCATTCTAGATTTTACACAATATGGGAAATAAATTATGTGCTCGTATATCCTGGCTAGTTCTTTAAAACATGTGAAAATATATTCCCACAGCTGAGTAGTTAATGTAACAGATGTCTTATCTCCTCTTCGACTGATTTTTCCTTTGTCTGCTTCTACTACTGAGAAGCCGAAGTATGTATTATGTTTGGTAAGCAGCGTGGTATTCAGACTGACGTATTCAGCTATGATCCTGAGAAAGATTATTTCACCATTGGTTACAACTTTCCCCAGTGGTGTTGTGCCATGATTTTCTCTAATTATTTTTCTTTGGATTTCTTTCATTTGGACAGTTTGAAATGGAGCGCACTTTCGCACAGTTTGTAGGAGTATCATATATGTTTTCTTGATACTAACCAGCACTAAAGAACACTTTTGGTTTGAGATGCTTGAAGAAAACAGTCATAGAGTGAAGTGGGTGTTCCCTTGTTCTCTGACATTTTAATAAGCTGAGCTAAACTTTACATTCATATATGCCTCTTACCTCAATGGGACTGCTCTTGCATGGAAGTGATCAGACGCTCTTAAGAGGGAGCCTCCCTTGGACAAGGAACTGACAGTCTGATCAGCAGAACATATGCTGTCTCTATATGCAACTGTGACCTCATTCAAAGCCCTGTATGGAACTTACGGCGTTGGTGACATTTTGAGAAGTCATGTTTCCTTGATTGTCTCTCATTTCTATACATATGACTGCTAACAGTCTGGTTATTCAATTTTAATTTTTTTTTTTCTTTTTTGGTAGACATGGGGGAAGTCGTGGAGGAAAATGATTCATTTAGTTGCTCTGTGTGGGTGTGTGAGCCTATGGATATAAAAAGCCACAGGAGTACAGAAAGATATAGTGGGAGGAGAAATTGCACTGAAGATTTTGTCAGGTTCAGAAGCAATGGGTGTAGTTTCAGTTCTATGTTTCTCTATTTGGCTCTATCAGTGAGAACTTGGTATTAGAATGAAAACATGATTTTTCAGTCATGGTTGGATTTCCATCATTTTATCTGATTAACAAACGTAGCAGTGTCTTGTCTATCAAGTGATTTAACATCTCTGTGGTAGAAATGTCAAGAAATGGCAGAAATTTTCAATTCTGAGCTGATATGCCTGAGTATTTAACTCTGCCAAAAACGGTAAGGGTACAACCGCTGTCTAAATTAGATAGAAGAACGGATCAGGAGAGTAAGCCTTAAAGCATTACTAGGCTGCTTTGGTCTGAAATATATCCAGGCAAATGTACACTGTGCAATGGCAAGGGTTGTATAAAAGGGAAAGTTGTGTGGGTGGGTGTCAGCTACCCTTTCAGTGACTTTTTAGAGCCTACCAAGAATGCCAAATTGAAATGCCAACACCAAAAGAAAAATGCTTTGCTGCAGTATAGTTGACCTCAGCGTCACCATGGCAGCACTGAATGCAAATCTGCCTTAAAAGACTAATGTTTTCTGCTCACTGTGCGTCCACTCAAGCATAAATTTTATTATATTAAATTAACAACAATAACCACCCTGCCCTCCCCCCCGAACTCTGGCAGCACATGTTTTTTTAAATAAAGCTTTAAAGAAGGAAATTGTAGAGACAAATGCTGCTCTTTCTTGCCAAGTCTGGCCAAACCAGGAGTAATGGGAGCTATTCCTGATCCCTTGCTCCGTCAAGAGACGAGGAAAGAATTCCCTCACCACTGAGGTAGGCTTCTGGCTTACAAAGTGAGGTCTGAACTTCCTCATGAAGCCAGTGGTGTCCCCAGCAGAGGGAGCTTGCCTGGGTGCTGGGGGAGATAAACCAGGTTCCTGCCCTGTGAAGGATTCTGGCTGCAGGAAACATCTCGTAAACATCAGCTAAGGGTAGTTTCTTCTCTCTGTGAAGTGTAAACAGACTCTTAACTTTGCAGGGGACCACAGCAGCTTTTGTAAGACCACAGTAAGCTAAATCCAACAACTTGAAAGTAACAAAAAGCTCTGCTGAGTCCTTTGACCTGTCTCTTACACTGCAGTGTCCCAAGGCAAAATTCCTTATTTCTTTGCCACTAGTAAAAGTTTACATTTCAAAGGTAGCTTGGAGGCCCTTCAACCTGTACAGAAGCCACGAATTTGGAGAATGGCTGAACAAGATTGTCTCCCCAAACTTGCCTTTTCTTTTGATTTTTATGTTTCTTGTCCATGTGAAGACACCAACTTGCAGTCTGACAAAATAGAAACACCACCTTCTCTTTTTGTCAGATAGGTGGACTTCTGAGATGAACATTAACACCTATTCAGTACAAACATGCAGGAGAATGTTAATGTGCTAATGTTCAGTGACTGCTGATGAATGTAGTAGACCTTTCCATGAGAAGCTGACCAGACAAAGAAAACATGAGTGATCATTTCGTTAAAAGGCTAATGCTAAAATCGGAGGCTAAGCTGAAGACAGAACTGGAAGACAAGAGGGTAGAGAACTTGCTCTTGCTAGAGGCCAAAAGAGCCTTGCAGACTCATTTGGTAGGCCATAGTTACATGTACATCACCCTGTACAGGGTGGGGCGGGGAGAAACCCAAAACCAACATGGCCACAGGATTTACAAAAGGGAATCGTGGACCTAGTCTGGTGCCCCAGGTCAAAGATTCTCTAACAGAGGTTTAGGACCTCACAATTAAAAGCAGGTCAGGCTCTGTAAATTTTCAGTGCCTGCTATTAGGGAAAATAAAAGGTCATGTTTTCAATTTACAATTCGTTCCTTGCAGTTTGGCAATGCTGCTGATGCTTAAGTAGTAGTTCTTAGAATAATTTACTCATTATGCTCAGATTTGGCTCAAGACTTCTTTTGTATTTGTATACATTTAGAGTTGCCCATGTCTAGATTTTGTTAATTACAGCTTGTGAGTATGTTCTCCTCAGCATTGCAGAGATCCTTTTATTTAAAATAATGGTGCGAACATAATGAACAAAGAGAGGAAAATAATCCAACACAACTGCCTTTAAGCTGATCCACATAATGTTATATTGGATACCCCATCAAAATAAAAAACACTTAGAAAAGAGTGATTCTTTTATGGCAGTGAAAACCGAATGTGTTCAACTTCTTATTTGAAAGATTAATCAAATTGCGTCATGTTGCTGCCTTAATCCCATTAGGGCTTAAAGGACGTTAGTTTATTCACAGCCTTCTTTCATCTAACACTAGACAAACCCGTATATTAAATCATTATTCAGAGTCGCTTTGATATTGTAGATCCCAGTTCCACGTTTCTCACTCACACTGAAAATGGCCCACTTTGAGGACCAACAGGTTAATTTTCGTATTTCTAGCAAATTAAAAAGAACTTTTTTCCTATTTATCATGTGATTAATAATGTATTAATAATTTCAATTGTTGTCTTTACTAGGAGAGATGTGTTTTTAGATTATCTGCACACTAAGGCTTTGGAAGATGATACTTAGTTCTGTTTAGTCATATTCCTAGCAATGTCTCTTTTGTGGTTCATCCTTTTCCCAGGAGCCTCATATTTTAGCTTTTCCATGTAGTTATCAACACAGAAACTTTCTCAGTCCCCAGAAGGCTTGGTTTTAAGCCACTTGTTTCCAGCTTATTTCAAGTCTTTGCCCACAATATCGTTCCGTGCCATACAGAGCAGCTATTCACCAGATGCCAGATACATAAAGTGCTCTTCAGTTGGCTCCTTTCCTCAAAATTACTGATTTCTACACCAAACTAATTTCTAAATTTTGGACTTCATAGCTGCTGATTTTGCTGTTTCCTCAGGGCAGTTGTCACTGGAAACAGTTCCAGACATCAGTGACTACTGTCACAAAACTTTTGAAAGTCTCGATATGTTCTCTTTCTCATGCATTCTTCCTGGAACTTCAAAGGGCTAGGCAGCCAGACCTCAGTAGCAGTAGGTAATTGTGGAATCCAGAACCTGCTGCAGAGCTAAGTGTCACTTTCATCATCTATGAGAGCTACATTTCAGCATCTGCTTTTACATCCTAAATAACGTTCTTTCAGCATTTTTTTCCCAGATATTATTTAAACATATATGACGATGTAGGTATATTCCATAGGAATTAATTTTACTTGCCTACTCTATTAGGCCTCTTGGCATTTTTTTTCAGAAGATGGAAACATGCATAAAACTACATCACAGTTGCAAATTTTCTCCAAAGCTGAAGTGTCTTACAGTTGACCGTTTGAAGGCTATCCCAAGTTTTGTGAGTTATAGAACTGAAATGTATGAAGATAGGACTCCTTAGTGTAAAATGCTACACACGATAGAGTCTAGAGGACAAGCTTTACAATGCAGGAAAAGATAGCAGTAGTGTTGCGCTGTTTGTATATATCTATTACAACAATTCAGTTACATAATCATGTCCTATCTTATTCCATAGCACTCTATGGTTATTCTGATCTCTCAATAATTACATAAGAAGGAAGATTTAAGGTTTCTTCGACTGCTGTAAATCCTATAATTTTTAATTCCTTGCTTTACACTAAGTTAAATTTTATTGTATTTTTGTATGTCATAATGGTAGATATGACAGAAGTACCTTTGGTAGTTTACAAAACCACATTCAAGGAGCATGTTAATACTGCTTATCCATTTTCTGGGATTCGTCTTCTCCCCCATTCTTCTTTAGGCCTATCAAAAGCCTCTTTTTCTAACTGCCTCATATCCTGCAGCAGATGTTTTGCTGATCCTTTTCTCAGAGAAAGAAGAGAACATAAAAGCAACTGCTCCCCAGGAACACAACCTGATCCCTTTAAGGGCTTACTTTAAGCTTCCCATCTGAAGGATTTTGTGGGAAAGCACCTGAGTGGAATGAATACTTCTGATTTGCAGGGAGCTGCTTTCTCTGGAGAAGTGATGATTACAGTGAGACACTGGGTAGCTGGTCATCCTTTCCCCTGTTCCAGTCACAGGAACGACACAGAAGCACAAAATAAAGGCCAGAATATCGTATTTGACGATATTTAGGTAGTGAAAAGCACATACAGAAGCCCCATAGGTGATTTACATACACACCTGTGTTAAGTACATCAGTGAATAATCCCTAAAATAAGGATCAAGGTACAGGTTGTCAAAACAATCATTGTTCATTTTCCTTTCTGCATTTCAATTCATTTTACAGGAGATACTCTTCTGTATTTTTATCTGCTACAACCTCTGTCTGGTGACTATACCATACATTAGCATAGGGTTGGACTCTCTAATCTATAATCTGCCCTTCCTTTTTCTAACTACTATGATCAAATAAAGTTCCTTTAGTTTGTATGCTGGCTATTCTGCTTTAGGGCCTAGGTTCCTCAGTGCTAATGGGTTGGTTACAGCTGTCCAGTCTTCTCCCTACCAGCCCTATGAGATTAACTACATTCAATCATTTTGGACACAGATGAGGAGAAAGAGAATTCAGCTTCCTCTTTCTATTGTTTTTTATCAAAAGACAGAATGCTTTTGGGTGGTAGTTAAAGAAATAATGTCTGTTTTACACAGTCCCCGGCATGACAGACAGGTTGAATGACACAATAATCAAGACACTGCATCTGCTGCAGAAACTCCTGAGAGTCTTCTGAAATTTGTCCCCACTTAGGAAAGTAGAGGTCCAAATGTGGGTGTCGGAGGTTTTTTATTATTTTTCTTTTTTCCCAAAGGTAAATGTGCATATGATCAGTATTCCTGAGCAGAGGTGTTATCCTCATTCAGAGCTTTAGAAGGGACTCCTGCAAAGCAAAAAGCTTAACGTTTTAGATTCTCAAAACTATAATAAAGAACATTAAATACATACAGGCCTTAGCCATCAGTTTTGTTTTGCATACCAGCTTCTTTGCTGTGAGTGTTTAGGTTAGGGTCAGTAGACATACGGGGATTTTCATATCTGGATTTGAATGTGCACAGATCCAGCTTGAATAGTGGGTTTGGATCTCAGTCTTCCATCTTTTCCCATCGTTCTAAATAGCTGTTTCATATTGCTGCACCAAAAAAAGGTGAACCACTTAAGCTATAGTAGAAATCTTTTCAAAGTTGGGAAAAGACTATGACTATAACTTAAAAGCGTATTGCTCATTTTTTGTTTTGTGCATACCAGCCAGACACTTGCTGAATTTCTTGTGAAACTAGTGGACTGGAACATCTTTGTTATTGTTACCATTTTTATTATGTTTAAGGGGAAAGGGAAGTAAACTTGAACTGAATGGACTTGTCAGCACTGCCAGTGTGTTTCTGTGTGGATTCTGTGTGAAAAAAGACAAAGAAATTCTGAGAATAAAGAAGTCTGACAAAGTCCAGGAAACACTTTACCTCACTAGTCTTCCTCTTTTTTTCTTTTTTAGTCTTGATTTCCCTTGTTTTGGTAAAAATAATAAAATGAGCAAATGTAGCAAGTTGGATGAAGGAACGACTGTAGTCACAGTCTGTTTTTTTATTTTTCCTCTCTCCTTTGCTAAGTAAAGCAGTTAAGAGAACTGAAGCCTTACAACAATTAGCTGCATTTGTTTGACATAACAGTCTCTTTAGATGAATACAGAAGTATTATGATGGATACTAAAGTGGGACAGGCAAAGTTTTCCCTTTGAAGAAGAGGCAATTCTCCAGAATGCTGGAAGCCTTCACTTCATTTGCTTTAATCCTCAAGAGAGAGGACACCCTTACACATCGTATTACCCTTACACCCTCACATTGGCCTTAGGACTGTATTCTGGCTCATGCCTTCATTCAATATCTTCCCAACTGTCTAATGCAAAGAGGAATTCATCTCTCTGCTGCTCTGTCTGCAACAACATTTAAGCTCAATATTTCCCCTGTATGTTAGACTTAGTGTCCAGTTGCTATAAAGGCAGTAAAAGGAGACACAACCGGTGTCTTATCTGGAGATGGGAAGTGGTTGAGCTTGGTCATACTGCCTAGTCAACTCAAAAGGTCTGCATAGGTTTCTTCTCTTGTGAACTGTGAGCCTCCAGAAGATTTTCCCAAAATAGGAGGTAATATGAGTCAAATGTGTTTTTCAAATGTCAGTTCAGCAAGTTGCATAACCATGAAAAACCATACAAATGGGTTTCAATTTTCTGCAGAATAATTCACGCACACACACAAAACTATACAATTATATCATGACACAAAATCCTGAAATGTTCAGATCTGTTCGCAACTGTGGTATTTTCTATTGCATAAGACGAAGAAAGCAGTTTTTTTAAAAAAAATTTTTAAAAAAATAAAATAAAGCAAATACTTCAGAAGATGCACTGGAATACAAAATATACCTTCATTTCTAGTAATCCAAAGTACTATGGCTACCTAGCATAGGCAGCAAATTTTATTATTGATATCTGAAATAGTCTTACTGGAACTGATCTTTTATAGTAGGAGAGGAGATGGGAATTTAATTTAAGGAAATTTAAGAAAAACTTTTAGGAAAAGAAATCCAGAGTCAAAAGATATTGTGAATGTATCTTAATAATAGTAGCTATACTCCAAAATAAATGGCTAATTTAACCATATGATATCAATGCAAATAGTGATCCTTATGGTTAAGTAAGGTTTGGAAAATACATTTATACATATAAGATCATTCTATCTTTTAAATAAAAGGCTGGCTGCTTTTTCACAGGAGGTTTGTCAGTATACTCAGAAGGCAGTTTGGGTTTAAAAAGAGAAACAGACCTACTGATACTTTGCCTTTTTGTATACTGCATACCAGCTACAGACATGACCTTCAGCATTATGATAAAAAGTATCTATGAGCTGTCTTCCTTTCCCCATCTCCCTCCCAGAAACCATTATTACTGAGAATTTTTCACAGGTGGGAAGAGAGTAAGCAATTGTTTGAGAGTTTTAATTTTCAAGTCATTGCTAATTTAATTAAAATATTTCTGAAACTGCATTTGAACATTTAGTGGGTGTAGAGTGCAGTACATAGTGTGGTTTGCTGTGGAGTTTTGCAAAAGGAAAAAAAAATGCATCCATGCTTTGTATATATATTTCTAGTGCCTGAAAAGTTCACTTGCACAAACTGTTTTGTGTCATGCCATGTGCTGACACCTTTAAAATCTTGCTTGAAGTAGTTTATAGCTTTGTCTAAACTGGGTTATTTGCGCACGATGGTTTACATGATGACAAATTACTCTTTGCACGTACAGGGCTCCATGCAGTTAGGTTTAGCACTGCTATATAAAGCATTAAGCTTATTATGTCCAAAATAATTAAATTATGCTGAGGCAATTTGATTAGCTGTGTCCAAAGGAAGACATAATTGTAATGAGCTAAAAGCTTGAAGTGAACATTGTTGACAGTAATATATTTTAATTAAAGAAAAATATTTCCTTAACTATTTTCATTAAATCTATTTTCCCTTTTATTTGGTCCACTTGTTCTTTTTGTAAAAACATTATTTGACTTCCAGGTGATTCAAAGCATGAAAGCTAATTGAGCTAGCTAACTTTATCTCAGTGTTTATACACACTACACACAATCTTGGGTTCACGATCTGTATCAGAAATTTTGGATTTGTTGGATTTCTTTCAAAATGTTAAATTATAGCCATCTGAATTTAAATTTTCTTGAAACATCCAGGTCTGTGTGAATTGTGATACAAAAGTTAAATAGAATCATAAAATTGTTTAGGTTGGAAAGGACCATTAAGATCATCAAGTTCAACCATAAACCTAGCACTGCCAAGTCCACCACTAAACCATGTCCCTTAGCACCACATCTACACATCTTTTAAATACCTTCAGAGGTCGTGACTCAAATACTTCCCTGGGCAGCCTGTTCCAATGCCTGACAACCCTTTCAGTGAAGAAATTTTTCCTAATATCCAGTCTAAACCTTCCCTGGCGCAACTTGAGGACATTTCCTCTTGTCCTATTGCTTGTTACTTGGGAGAAGAGACCGACACCTACCTGGCTACAACCTCCTTTCAGATAGTTGTAGAGCGCGATCAAGTCTCCCCTCAGCCTCCACTTCTCCAGGCTAAACAACCCCAGCTCCCTCAGCTGCTCCTCATACTAGTATCTACTCTTTTCAGACTGATAAATTTAGACCAGTCGTGAATGGAAGCCAGTTGATATTTCATTAGCATGATTTTTAGTTGAAGTGAATGGAAAACCTAGGTGCCTTGTGGAGAAATGAACCTGAAAAAGAGAGAAGACTACGGAAGCTGTGAGCAACATACCGGACAAATCAATAGATTCCTGCAGAAGCAGGTTATTCAAAATCAGCGCCTTACCTTCAGAAGCAGGCAGTGATGGCAACTGAGGGCAGTCTTCACAGCACAGCTGTTTTCAGCAAAATATAATTTGATAAGCATTTTCATCTCAGCACAATTTAGCATATTTATTCCTTTGTAAGTTTTAATTCCTCTTAAGAAGAATGATCCTATCAACGTAAAGGGGTCATAAGGATTGCTGCATGATCAGATTAACTTCTCTTCTACTTCATTGCCTCCAAGATTTAGATCAGTTCTGCTTGATTTTGGAAACAATTTGTGCATTGTTTCCAGGCTACTCTTTCCATTTTATTGTCATGATACTATATTTATTTATTACTATCTATTACTTTACTTATTTTTGTTAATATTCATTGGTCCATTCCTACCATATAGCCTGATTCTATTAGGATTGCATATCAGCACCATATTTTAGGACTTTACTATCTCTTCATTTTTGTAACTTTTTTGTAACTAGCTGGTTGTACCATACATATAACATGGATTTACATTGATGTTAATAATAATCTCTTT
>NW_009629597.1:17611-30497 GCF_000690535.1 Cariama cristata
CCCTCTTCACAAACTGAGGTGAACAACCACCTGTTAAAAGGGCTGTTTGTGGTATTTATGCTGAAATCTCAGAGACATTGGAAGTTCACCTTAAGACCTTTAGAAGTTTCTAAATGCTTGCTATGGTCATCAATAAGATATATATGGATTTGATACTGTAGTTGCCCTCTGAAGTTGCTTACAACAACCCCTAAAATCCCATGTTTTCTCACTGCCTCTGCTGAGCTTGAAACACCTGATTCCTGGGGGTCTTATGGGGAGAGCTGAGAGAGGAGATTGACTTTGTTTCCCTCCAAGGTGAAAACATGGAATGAAAGTGAGTGAACATGACTTAGGGTTTTGCCTAGTCAGGGTTTGTGCAGTATGCTTATGCTTCAGGAACTATCTATTAGTTACACAAATTAGTGTTGTTGTTATTGTCTATATACTTGCTTGCGGCATAATCACTTAAGAGTAACAATTCCTTAAAAAAACCATTTGCCTGGGAACTCTTCTCTTGCTTTGCATGGTTTTCCACCCAGTAACAATAGGTCTTCAGTAACAATTTGGCAACTGGGCATCAATAAATTGCTACTGGATTTCGGTTTTGTTATTACCTGTATTTCGTGTTAATTGTGTTATTTGTATTTGTAATATAGTATGTTAAGGAATGTAAGGTATTCCATATTTGTTAGATTTCAGGCAGGATGTTCAATTTCGTTCTAACTTTTCAAGATTCAACTTCTCAGGATAATTCAAATCTACTTATTAATTATTACGCAGAATATAAACTGACACCTATTTATTTCAGCTTAATAGCTTCAAATGGAGTAGATAACACATGGAAAATGTGCCTGAGAGTCCATTCAAAACCTGAACCTGAATTGTATTGAATTCGTTGTGCATGGTACTGTACAAACCCATAAGAAAAAGCAAAATTGCATCCATTTTGAGTAGAGCTGGATGTAAGTAGCTTATTTATTACATGTATGAGATTCTCTTTTTTCAGCAAATCCACTGAGCACTAATCCTGTCTTTGTTTCAACTGACACTGAAAAAAAAAATAAAATATTGCAGTGCATTTTAAAGTGTTTAGTCCAGAGGTTGGAAACCTTAACCCATGCCTAAATGAAGGAATTCTCTTTTGGGAAAGAAATTTGGAGACAAGGAAGTGTTCATTTTTCTAGCAGGTCTGATTTATTGCTGTTTCATTTCAACTGAAATCAATCATTTTTCTGATTCTTTTCCACTTTTTTTTTTCACCTCTAGAAGAAAAATCAGTCTACATTAGAAGAATAGGTTTCAACTTACACACTACACTTGTAATTTTCTGTTGTGTTTACAATTCAGTATTTTTGATATCTTCTAATTTCAGCCTCTGTATTTGTTTACTAACACAATAAGAGTCACAGTAGGTAAAATTGCATGCAAGTATTGCCATAAGAACTGTTTAAAAATAAAAGTATTTCTTTTAATTATATCTAATATCACTTTCCGTGTATTTAATTTAGACACTTTGAAGAATACAGTTTAATTTCAGTAAGAAAGCAATTAAAGAAGATATTTCTACTCCTGGATTTTTTGCTTGTTTTGCTCTTGTTGCTTGTTTTCTCCTTGCCTTCAAAATAACCAAAACTGTGAGTGGTTTCATGAATGTTTCTTTGTGCAGTGTACAGCTGCAGAAGAAACAAAACACATTCTGATGAAGGGTGATGGGGATACTTTCAATGACTAATGTGTTTAGCTTTGTATTGTTGCCTGCCTGTTCAACAACTAAGAGTTGGGTAAAAGAAAGAAATAGAGGAAGAGTTAAAAAAGTGAGAAACAAAAGTACAATAATGGTATTGGTACAACTTCCCCATACTTCTTCAAAGCTCTAGAGAAAAGTGCTTGCACATTGGGTATATTGGGATAAGAGTGCTTGGGAGGAATATGACATAGACAAATCAGTAATCCTCAGATCAAGGAAAACTAAAAATCTCAAGGATCCTTCAAATAGGTGGAAGTTTGAAAAGAAAGAAGTTATCTAAAATGTGCCATTGATATCTGTTCAAAACAACAAGGTGATTTTTTGTCTGTTTTCCTTTCAGTGGTGGGATTTGCTCGCAAAGAGGATTTATTGATTTATTACTTTTCCTAAAGGCTTTTTACCTTGCAAAAAGCAATATAAATTACTCTGTTTCCAAAGCCCTCTGCCAGCGCAAACATGCCGTGACAGGTTCCCCCAAGGAAAGTCCTTTAGGGTCCAAATCCCAGCTGAAATTCCTGAATGAGCCACGCTGAATATTTGAGACTGTTGTCTGATCACTGGTCGGAGTGACTGGATTGCAGAATACTGACTTGAAACGTACAAAAGCCTGGGGATCTGTACAGCTGACAGTACAGGTGGCTGCTCATCAAACCAAAGAGGACCACTGGGTTTTTTTTCTGAATCCCATCACTCCTCAGAAAAGTATGATGAAATTGCAAAAGTACTCATCATTGGTTAGCTTCTATTAACTTTATATCCATTAATATCTCTTCCTGGATCACATCTAGACTACTGAGCTGGAGGAGTTTGTAATTGATCCTGCAGTTCAGCCACCCTGATGCATAGCACACATTGACTTGCCTTCCTATTGGTGTTTCTTCTTCCAGCGTAAACTGGAGTATAGGAAATAAGCAAAGCAGAAGAGAGAAAATGATATTCAATTGCAGCTCACCTCATCCCACCAGACGATGCAGCCAGCACTTGCACCCAGGCTCAGGGACTAACGACACCTGCAGTTTGGATGAACCATTCATTTCAACAGAAGTCCTTACAAAGCAGCATGCTGCTCAGAGTTGATGAGGAGACCACTTCTCTTAAATTGGAGTGATTTCTGGGAATAAGATAGACTGGATATTAGATAATCCACATGGAAGCCATAGTTTTCTAGAAATTAATACGCTTTTTCTTCTTACATCACCACTGCAATAGTTTCACTTACAAAAGAAGACAGCAATAGCGTCACCAGCTTGCTGTCCTGATTATTTTCTTGAACAAGAAGCTTGAAAAGGACTGATTTGTTTCCATCTGTGTGCCTCTGTACATCTGTTAAGCTAAATAGATTGAAGGGATTGGGAAATACTACCAGACTAAACACTGTGATTTCTGTGCTTTTTATAGATGGAAATGACCCAGCTACTCAAAAATAATGTTTTAGTTCATAAAGAAGACACACGTGAGTTAGAATATGGAGTATAGTTCAAAGCTTATTCTGTAAGTTACATCATTCTTATCAAGTATTTCTGAAAACATGTAGTATCTTTACTGTTTGGATACATGCAAATATCAGTGTGAAAGAGGCTCAATTAAATGAGCAAAATGTATCAAATATTACCAGTATTGGCTATCCTTACACCATATGAATATCAAGAAACGCCATTAAATGCCTAGTGTTAATAACAGTAATTCAACTGCAGAAAGGATACCATATTCTTTCCTTTCCATCCCCTGCAACACATTGTGGCTTAAACCAGAATTGTTTGTTCATTTGTAGAAAATTCTGCTCTAAGTCTGCATATAGCTTGATGTTAGAAATTATTATTTTTCTGACATATGTTGGCATATATAAATCTTTGTAGGATAGTTTGATGCATATATATAAGTATATATAAAATGCCACTTGCACTGTTTATGGACTGCAGTTGTAATTAATTTGGAGAGGATCACAGTAGGTTGTTCTAGCCACCACGAGCCTAAGTCGTCTACAGCATCATCATCAAGTTTAATGTCATTAATCATGTGTGTGTGAAATTAAGTATTGGCAGCAACTATTTAGCTGCTTATGGGTAGACTGTACATAGATGCTGAAGGAACAAACTCAGCAAAGTTAGAGCATCAATAACCATAGCAGGAATAGAACAGCACAAACATACCTGAAATTCTTGTACTTAATGTTATAAAAGCAGTTCAAGTGACCCGCAGTCATTTATTTTAAGGTAACCATACTGCCAGTCATCAGGAACAGTAACATTTTAGACCAAAAATCCTAAACTGGCAGTTTTCTTTATTCTGCTCTGCCTACAATAGGAAAATTTGAGATGATGGGTAAAAAAAAGCACCGAGTTGTGTTTCTTCCATCCGTGTAGCTACAAAGGGAAGGAAAACAAAGGGAAAACACACACAAGGTAACTACCAAGTTCTGCCCTGATCAAGATAACTGCCTCATTGTGTCCATTATAAATGTTGTCATGACTTTAGTTCAAACTTTGGCCTTAAACAATGGAGACCAAGAAATACATATTTGCTGCATATTGAGAATGTTATGGGAATGACCTAAATATTTTATACAAGGGTAGCGATACATCTTGAACAAACATAATCTAGCCATAACATTCTGGAACATGGACTGCTAAAACAATTGTGGCCGGGTAGAGGTTCCCACAGGAAGACTAATATCCCAAAGCAAATTTCTTTTCAGGTCTCCTTTAAGGAGGGCTTTCTCTTTTCAGTTTACTGCAGGACTGTGTAGTGGGGGAGGTGGAGGTTTCCCTGTGTATGCTCTTCCCTGAGGGCTTCTCTGAGGAAGAATTATTGTAAATTCACAAGATGCTCTGCAGAGGGAAAAGGCCACCAGAACACTCTACTGAAGATTATTCCTGTATCTTTCCCTTTCTTTGTCCATTTTTTGGACTGGCTGATTCTAAACATGAGTGTAAAAGGCAACACCTACTTAGGAAATTAAGTAGAGCCTAGATGTTGGCAATGACCCAGATACTGCAGCTCAGACATACATACACTGATAAACTTCTAGAATTCCTTGTATGCTCTTTGCCACTGTAACTACCGCCATGAAAACTCTAAGAAAGGTCTTTTTAATGTAACAACATATTGATCACTAGATCCTACAGCAACTTTCCTAAATGAACTATTAGGAAATAGTAGCTTCCACGGTTCTATGAGCTACTAGTGGAACTCTCTGATTTTCTCTTTGTCTCTTTTTTTCAGGTTTTTTTTTATGTCTTCTTTTTGGTCACAAGTTTCTCTTTAGCCATTGCCAGTTTTCTCGTCAATAACTACCTCTTTTAACTATTGGCTTATTGTTATTTCTGAATTTCTTTGTCTGCTGTGCTTATTCTCTTTCCTTTTCATCAGTTTTACCTTCCTGTTCAATTCTGGTTGCATTTCTAATAATGTACTGTGTGAATCCCACTTTTACAGAGTAAGACTTTAAAACGTCTGTGACTCTGGTAAAATACCACAAGACTTTTTTGTTATTAAATGTCTCAAGCCTATATAGAGATGCTTAATTACTTTTAGCAGATAATGAATGCATAATTGCACCAAGAACAACATGGTGTTCTCTTATTACTTAGCATGCACAAGAATATTTGCCAGATTTTCTGATCTGATGGAATTTGGAAACTGGATGAAAATAGACTCAATTCACTGTGTAATATTATAACTATTTACATTTTTAGTAGGAACAGTAGGAATGTTTACTAGGAAACAGAAAATACAACAACAGAGTTGTATTTTGTTCAATAAGATAACTTCAATAACTGAGGTAACCTTCAGCTGTAACTCCTGATTTTTTTAGGGTCAAAGCAGCAACAAGATCAGAAATTATTTCTTCCATCTTCGGACACACACTTAAAACAAATCACACAGGTCTTGAGCCATTGTGCAGACCACAGGCCAACTTAAGCCAAGCCTGAAGGTCAGCAGAAAGGTTCAGATAGACCAACTCACAAATGTTTCTTTCTTTCTTAACATAGATGAGACTACCTCACCCAATTTCTGTGCTTATTATTTGGTTTCTTTTCAAAACCCACTCTGCTTCAAAACATTGTCATGTGTTCCTTGAAAGGATTATCAACTAATTTTGAAGGACCATCTATCATGCTGTCCATTACTAGAGAAACATCACCCTTAATTTTGTACCTGAAAGAGCCCATATTCAAACTTAGCAAATTTAGAGTGAGGGAGTTCTTATAAGAGAAATCCTGGATGAAAAAATCATGCTTGCTGGAGTCTTGCTGCCTCTAGGAGATCTCTTTTAGTAAGCCTTCCTTATGAAAGAGACTGTGAACTGGCTTCAGATATAAGCCCTCAAAAATAATCCAGCAATATTTTATACCTCTGAAACGAGCAACTTTTAATCTCTGGCAGATAAACTAGACAGAAGCTCCATTGGCTATTTAGGGGAAATGGTAAACTTCTAAAGCTTTGTGGTATTTTGGTGATGCAATCTATTGTAGCTATAGGGATGCAGTAAGAACATTTGTGTGAAAAACTGAAGAAACAGTTCTGAACACTATTGTGCTGAGATCACTGGAATTGCTAAGAGCACTGATGGTCATAAAAACTGGCACTGTGCAGGTTTTGAAGCTGCTTTTATCTACTGTTTTCTAGAAGATTAAAGACATACACTAAAAATAAACACTTCTTTTTAAAAGATCTTTTATTACAAAGAATGCCTATGATAGCTTTTTTTTTCACCTCTGTATTTTATTTGCCAGGGACATTACAAAGTTACCTATATAATATAGAATATAAATTATAAATAAGGCAACTTCCTTTAGAAGAAACAGAACAGCAACTTTTTTTCACTGGACAGATAGTTTTCTAATTCAGTATCTTCAATGATATTGGTGTAAACAGAAAAATATTTAAAGAACATTCGGAACTGCAAAAGAACACTCTAGACATTGGTCTGTTTTTTTGTACATCTATAATATACAAGCATTTAAGAGGCAGCTTCTGCATAGCTGAGATTGTTCAAACCTTACTTTTCAGATGGAACCTGAGGCTCTACGTTGAAGCCGACGTTAGATAGCTAGTTGCGGAAATTAACAGGCAAGTCATTATAGTTGAGGAGCTAAACATTTATCTTGCATGCAGGGTTCATTGATTAAAAGGTTTTCAGAAGACTCATTACCAGCAAGTGTTAAACACTGCAAGTTACTCTGTGCGCCAGACTGAAATCAGAGAACCAGAGATAATGGGACTATAAAGATGATATGTAGCTAGCAACAGTTGTGGCTTGCTTAGGGATACATGTAAACACAGTCTGGTTAGGACAGGATAAATGTGGAAAAAAAAAAAAAAAAGAAAGGATAAAGCAAACAATATATCAAATGGTTTGTGGGTAGTTTTCAGTACATGTATGTTCTTCTGAAATGCTGGGAAGAAATAACATGCCATGACTACTATTTGTAGAATAAATGTGTTCAAGCATCTCCCACAGCAATGGAACTTGCTCCAGTTTCCCTTTCCCCAGCGTTACTGTTTGCTCTATGTAACAGGGTAGCTTTCTGGATTCATGCTGGCTTTAATTCTGCAAAGACTGTTGTTTCCTTCCTTCCTGCCCTAACAGACTCCCTGTCCTCTCTCCTCTCCTTACTTCTTCAGGTGTCTCAGACACAGTTGAAATCAAAGAAAACTTATTGTTGGAATGATGGAGGTGGGAAAAGATGTTACAGGTCTAAATTACAAAACCTACAAAAATCACAATTGCTCATAGAGAAACAATCTCTAGGAGTAAGCCCTGGTCAGGTTACCTGGGGAGGCTGCACTATCCGTGTGACAGGTGGCTTTAAACGATGGGTAGCGCAGTTAGCGATCAGGCATGACACAGGTACAGCTCACCTTGCTTTTGGGAATTACGGACTCAATGAACAACTGTATTTTGTATCATGTCCAGTAAGGCAGTTTCATTTCAATAGACTAATACATACCACATTTTTGTTCTTAAGCAGACTATTTCCTGAGTAGGTGTTAAAATCACTGCATTTGGGCTTTCTTGTTTGTTTGTTCTAGTTTATTATTAGTTACACATTATGTTCATGGAAATCTCTCTGTGTGGTTATACAGATTTTGTAGTAGTTTGAGTCTTGGCCTTTGGCATTCAGACATCTGTGTATCTATTTGCTACTTTTTCATATTCTGCTCTATGCATACCTACTAGATTTGATAGGAAGTCCCATTAAATAGAGACAGAATACAATTGTCAGTAATAAAATACCTGTAGTTTGTCTTAGTAATGGACAGGTTTTACAAGGCTAAATTAAAATTCATGACAACTACCTATATTTATTAAAATTAGCTCAGGTTTGTTGGTACAGAAATTAAACTGTGGCATGGCAACTGCATTGTCACTTCTAATTTAGATAATTTTTTTTACTCATTAGTCTTAATTTGTGTATACCCCTTCCTCTTAATGAGAGCAGAAAGAGAATTTGCAGCCTACTGAGTTGGCCATCATAGTTGTAAGCTTGTTTCAGGCCCTCTCAAACCACAGATTTTGTTAATATTGTAAGCCAATTTAGCCAGAAAGCTGTGTTAATAAGTATAGTTCAATAGTGTTTTTAAAGCACAAGTAAAATGATCAGCTGTTTATGTATTTATTCTGCGTATAAAAGCACAGAAGGTCTTTGTGCAGCAAGATTGTATGTTGGTGCAGTTGGATCATATGCTGCCCACATTTGCTGATTGCCATAGTGATTTAGTGCTGTGATCAAAACTTTCCTGCTTCTGCATGCTAATAATTGTAGGCTATTTGTAACATCTATGGACAAAAGCATTGGAAATATACTCTAAGGTTATATCTGTGCTAGAAACTTAACGAGTGCCGTGGAACCTCCTGGACATTAAAACTCAATCATCAGTAGTTTTAAATGGTTAGAATCATCTTTTACACAGTTTTGGGATGTTCCACATCATTCCCAGGGGCAGTTCAAGGGTTAGCCCAGGGCAGGGGCCATTTGCAGTTTTCATGCAGCTGCCTTAGTTTGGAAACTAAGAAAATATAGTAGTACGGATCCGGTTCGTGTGTCAATGAGCCTCGGTGGCAGGGAAGGATCCTGGAAACAGAAGATATTTTTTGACCCGGGTAGTCTGACTGTCAGAAACATCATACAATATATGCAGAAACAGTATTTTTCTTTAAATGGGTTTGTAGTTGCAGGCATAACTCTCTATATTCATGTAACAAACACAAAATTACCCCTTCAACAAGGAAGAAGGGGAGAAGGGAGGAATAGCAGTTGGTCATACAGGTGTCTGACTGCTGGTGTCTTGGTTAAGAGGCTATACCCGGTCCTCCTAACTTGCCCTTGGGAAGAGATGACTTCTTACCACTGATTACTTTATTACTCTCAGTACTTGATTGGGAGTAGATTACACAGGATTAAAATAATGAGTGTATCTTTACTTTTCAGGACAAAAACATGAAGCTTATTGGGAATGATAATGTAAGACTGTTTTAGCTACATCATGAAATTTGCTTGTAATGCTTGTTGGGGAAGAGGGTTGCTTCATGTTTTAGGCAGGCAAGGTTAATTTAATTTGCTTGCTATATCTGTATAGCTCTTCAGAATGTTTATGTTTTAGACTCAAAAAAAGAGAGCTCTCTTGAACTGAGAGGCAATTTCTGTATAAACTTGTTCTCTTTGCTCATTTCTGTATGTGAGAGAAAATCTAAGAATAGTGAACAATGTACTGATTTTTATACTTACTCTATAATGATGTTGTTCCTTTATTCCTGTGCTTACAGGTGAAACATGTTTTTCATTTTACATATCATAGCATCTGAGCAGAATCATGATCCTGCCTCACAGATGATGTTTATTAATTTCTCAAATTTTCCTCAAAGTGGAAGAATCTTGAACACTGTCTCTAAATATGTTTTTTGTCTACTCAGGATTTTTTTCTGGCCCCTATTGGAACAATTAAGACTACAGATTTCATTGGATTAGTGCAATTCAATTAATTTAAAATAACTAAAATACCATTATTAACAAAGACCTTTCAGCACTAACCATTATGTGAGGATTATAGTCTGCTTGCCCAAATATTAATTATGTTTCATATTTGTCATCCTTTATATGGCTCTTCGACTTCTGGAGACGATCCCCAAGTTAACTACTCAGTAGAAAACCAGGTGTAATTTTAAAGATTGGCATATCAGAAGCATCTCCAAGGGCAGTGGGAGTGGGGAGCTAGGTGTGGGGACAGGAGAAGAAAGAAAGAATGTGGTGGTTCTGCCCTGTATTAGCAAAAACACAAATAACAGGGAAAATTTTTTTTTCTTGTCAATCTAATAACTCTATACACTTCAACTAGTACCTGCAAATGACATTTCTGTAAGAAAAGTCATCCTAAAGCAGTGTGCAATTAGTCCTATTACTGAGTTTCATTTTTCTAAATACAAATATTTCTGCTAAAGTTTTAAAAACTGGGTCAGAATTTCCCTCAATATGCCCAGTTCCTCACAGTAAAATGTTTGTGTGACCTTCCCAGTCACTAAAGAATCAGTATATAGGCTGTTCCCTGACTTTAATTCATCTTCCCTGAAATGAGTAGAGAGTCATCTGAGTTACCCCAGATGTACTTTCTGGGCAGAACAAAGGTGCATGGAAAATAACACCTAAATCAGTGGCAGTTCTGTATATCCCCAAAATCTGAGCTGCATAAATCACAAATTTAAATCACAATCCTCTTTCCTCATCTCCAGAGAGGCAGAAAAGAAATCACAGATAACCAAATCAGATTTCTTCTGTTATTTGCACTGGAAACAGCTAGAACAAGTCAGCACATAGAATTAAGCTGAGGGAAGTAAAATTTTGGCCATGGACAGAAAGAGTAGGATAAAGGCTAGAAATGAGTCAGAGATGACCCTAAGATAACAAGCAGTGTTTATAATTCTTATAAATTCCTGCCAAATGACAAGATTTTGTTGGTCTCATGATGATCCTGTGAAACTCCAGACCCCTCAGGAATTTCTGCCTGTTTAGTAAAAGTCCCCTCTTCCAAACAGCTTCCACCTTGTGAAATGAGTGAGGGGCCAGGAGACAGAGCTGAGGATGGGACTGTGCAGGGCAGGAGAAGCAGAAATGGGGCAGAACAGATGTGTGGAGTAAAAGAATATCGCTCATTTAGGAGTCAGGGCAGCAGGTGTGACTCCTGACAAACGAGAGCTCTGGAAACTTCAAAGGATGATAACCAGAAAACATACTGGATACAGAAGAATGTGTTCATTAATATGGCACCTCACACATGCCGGGGATAGGGAAAGGCACGGTCCACTAGATGTGCAAACACATTTTTCTTAAAAATCTCATCATTGGATGGCATCACGATTCATGACTATAAAAGCAAAAATGCTGGATTTGAGCAATGAGGAGAAAAGTGATCACTAATGGCTCAGTAGGACTTATTAAGGGAAGATGTGATCTTTAGTTTAGATCTAGTAAGCCAACTGGGTAGTAGCCTAGAGATAAAATGAGAAGAGACTAGTTAGAGCTGTACAATACAGATGAAAGTGAGCTGCATAGGAATTAAATCCTTTTAATTGTCCACATGACATCAGCCACATATATTTTTGCAAGATCAAACATGTTGTTAAACCTGACAAAATATTACATTTAAAAAGAATAATAATAAGAAGAAAAGCCCTACAAAAAACTGGTGCTGTAAAGAAAGCTCTCAGATTGCTGAATCATGGTTGTACAGTTTTTGCTTGTTCTATACTCAATATGAGGCAAGATCTCTACTGTAGCCGAATTATCAAATAGAAAGGAAAATACTGAGACAATGGATTAAGAAAAGAGACAGTAAGAACATCAAGTGAGGCAGCTGGCAAAAGCTGCAGATAATGTAATACAGAAATTTTTAGGTAACTGTATCTAAAAGGTCCCCGTGACACATAAGGAAGTTCTCCATGTCTTCTGTGATTCTCTGTATGCTGAACATCTGAAATCTCATATTTGTTGTTAAATAGGTGGCTGACCCATAGGAGTGGATTTCCAATAGTGGGTGGCAGACTGCAAATATGCGGAAAATGTGGTTTCTGTCTAGCAGCAGGAAATTTCCTTACTCCCTGTTTCCAAGTTAGGGCATTGAAGAGTAATCACAGTACCTCACTGGCGCCATGCAAGTTCCTGTGGCCCCAGGAGGGAACTGGGACATGAAGTCCATCATGGGAGGCTAAAGCCTGCTTCCTTCTTCATCTACCCCCCAGTAGATTTGGAGCTGGCAGATGAGACAGCACGTGTATGGGTGTCTCTGACAGTATACAAATAGCACAAAAGGTCAAGAAACAGTTGAGATCTTGAGGTCCAGTGAAGAATAAGAAGTTGCTAGAGAGTGTACAACCTCAGTGATGAAGCAGAAGACAGATTGTAAGCAATTAAATTAAAAATTAGAAGAGGAACCTTAAAGGTCTGTAAGCTTTCAACACAAAGATAATGTAGCTGAAGAGAAGAAAGCAAACAGTGCAGCAATTTGTGTTGGTCATTGAGTGATTGCGGCACACTTGTGCTGACAGAGGAAGAAACCAGTGAGCAAGGAGAGGCTAGAGGTGAAAAGAGTACTGAAAGGGACTGGGAAGTTTAGGCTGGAAGAAACTGAGTGCTTGGGTAGATGTATAGGTTTGAAGTGAAGAAAATGCGTTCATTTCCAGTTTCAGTCCTAAAACTGAAAGAAGAAAGAGGCTGGAGAAGAGAAGGAAGACAGACATGGTGTAGAGTATTGCCCACTTTTTTTTTTTTTTTTTTTTCCAGGATCTTGTGAAGATAGAAGAGAGTGAAGAGGAAAGGGACTGAGGAGAGATAGAAGCTAGCGAATAGCTGACATCCTCTGCAAAGGTGTTTGGCCAGGAATGTGGCAGGAAAGTGACTGCAAGGCACTGACCTTGTAAGGCATAAGGCTCTTTTATTGTATTTTTTCAGAAATTTTGTTTGCTGAAGACGTATTTTTCAAAACTTCATTTGATCGACTCCTGACATACTAACAAGTGCACTAGCTTCATTAAGGTTTAGACAAATTAATTTTATCTGCATGTTGTGGCTTCAGCGTACTTTGCCTCTGGGATATCTTCCCAGGCAACCAAACCCGAGCAATTTAAGCTGGTAAACAAGCGGGCGTTATGCTGCCTAATTC
>NW_009629598.1:0-10056 GCF_000690535.1 Cariama cristata
GACAGCCTGTGAGCGCGATGCCTCCTGCAGCTGGAGTAAGAAGGCTTCGTCAACAGTCTCCCCCTGGTCAGGTGGCCTGTAGTAGACACCAACTACAATGTTTCCTTTGCTGCCACTGTCTCTGATTCTTACCCATAAGCTTTCGACCCGCTTGTGGCTGTTCTTCAGAGACAGCTTTTCACGCTCCATCCATTTCCTAATGTAGAGGGCAACCCCTCCACCTTTCCTTCCTCATCTGTCCCTTCTGAACAGCCTGTAGCCATCAACAGCTGCGCTCCAGTCATGGGATTCATCCCACCACGTTTCAGTGATGGCCACCAGGTCATAGCCTTCTAGCAGCAGGGCGGCTTCCAACTCCTCCTGTTTGTTGCCCATGCTGCATGCATTGGTGTAAAGGCACTTCAGCAAAAGATAACATTTATGGTTACTTAAAACGTTTTGCTGTAGATTGTCTTCTAAAAAAATAGTAATAAACATCTGTTTATTTCTGTCCTCACATCTACTATTTTTTTAATCTAGTCACCCTTTAAAATCACTTGGGCAGACCTCCTGTGAAGACTGTACGGTTCTTAAGTAACAGCAACATGTAAGGGCTTGGCAAGACCTGAGTCCTAACAGAAGCAGGAGATGGGCAGCTGCCACAGTCCCTGTGTTGCGTCCCCCATCTGCAAGCCGTAGGAGAAACTAAGCTCACACCCTCGGAGTAGCTCAGGTCTGGCTTTTGGTGTGGCGCATCCACACCTCTGCGACCTGGCCTTACTTGATCACAACTGTGCGGGAAAGCTGTGGCAGGACAGAAATTGAAACTGGGTCCTTTGTCCTAGATGGAGACCCTAATCCTTGAGCTGTTCCTCTTTGTTTCCATAGGAGAGATTTCTTCCTTTTGTCTCAAGTACTAATGGAGGGGGAGAGGTTTAGAAATCTTTTTTTATATTGTCTTTCAAAGAATTAGTGTACCCTAGTAAGAATATAATGACTCTTGTGTAAGTGAGGTGATACCTCAACTAGCAATGCTAGTATTGGTATTTTAATTCTGGTACCCTGTCAAAGATTCCTCACTACCTTTGCAAATTAAATATTCCAGGGAAGTCTTGGCACCCCTGTGGGAAGGGGCAGCTGTTAAAAATCTGCAGGACATGAGTGCAGGCAAAGGCTATGTCCAACCAGACTGGCAGGAGGAGTTTACGTGGGCAGAAAGTCAGTCCTAAACCTGGAACTGCTCCAGAAAACTTTAAAATCCAGACTGCAGGCAGCTCTTGGGGGGCGGGAATAGCGTGCTGCCGCTTGGCACTTCAAAAGCATTAAGAGAAGGTTCAAACTTTCCCCACTTTGTCCTAATGATGTTCAAGCAGACCCATTAAAGAGCAATGTCATTTAAAGCTAGATTTTTTTTTTATTTTTTTTTTAAATCTATAGAGAAAGGTTGCCATTCTAAAACTGTAACTAAGTCCTCTATCAGCAGGTACGTAGTTCCACGTTAACCACTCTTTTCAGTTTCTTAATGTTTTTTTTTTTTTTTCCTATGTTCTTCTGGGAGCAATATTTTTTAAAAATATCTGTCACTACTTCACTGACCTGGCTTCCCCTGCAAATTTTTCAGGGAGATGATGTAAAACATGTTCTTTTTTTGTTGGAAGTAATGAAAAATATTTTTGTTCCTCAAAACAACTGTGAGCAGGAAAAAAATAAGGAGGGGAAGAACCTTTGTTGTTATCTGGAAAATAGTAGATTTATTCTAATTAGGTTACAACCCATGGAAAATTCTGCTGGGTGTCTGTGCAAAGGGTTTGGCCCTAAAAATCTCTCATCAAAGTCATAAAGTACGTAACTGAGGAAGGTTGTGCTGGTTTTGAATTTACCTCTAACTTGTATATAGAAGTGAATCTAGGGTTTACAAGACACAAACTAAGCTGCATCAGAGTGTGTTCTAAAAACAGTTTTGCTTGCGTGTTTTCCCACGATAAATTCACAGAATCACAGAATGGCTGAGGTTGGAAGGGACCTCTGGAGGTCATCTGGTCCACCCTTCCTGCTTAAGCAGGGCCACCTAGAGCTGCTTGTCCAGGAATTGCATTTTTGGTTTCCGAGAGAAGAGGGAGAACATGCTGCTGTACAAATGGAAAAGTCGTTTAGCTTTTCTTACCCTCCCACCTTCCATCAGGTGAGCAGGCTTGGGTGCAAGACAATGTGCTGGCTGTGTCCTAATGCCAATTTGCATGTGTAGCACCTGGAAATCAAGAACAGTGCTTTTGTCCAGATTGAAGAAATGCAGCTAATACTAATTTGTTTGAAAAACAAATGAAGAGTGTCGCAGCTAATTAAGATAGTCGTACCATTGAAGATTAGGATGGAACTCAGAGCCAGAGTGGAGAATGACCCAGTTTTGCCCCTTTGCATGAAAAACACATCAGTCCTTGTACTTTAAAGATCAATTAGGGTATGTGAGCAAATTTATGAAAGGGTAAGCAACCTCTTGTTTGACCTTGCATTTTCTTGTAATGCTTAATAACTATACCTAGCTTTAAAATATTTCTGTGAAAATTAAAATGTGCCGTCATCATTTGGTACTTCTCTAATATGGGTTTCTAGAGAGTCATTTTGGTAGGTTGACCTTGACTAGCTGCTAGATACCTACCCAGCCATGCTGTCGCTCCCTGCCCTTAACAGAAGGGAGAGAAAATGGCAAGAAAAAAAACTTGTTGATTGAGGTAAAGATGGGGAGATTACTTACTAATTACTGTCGTAGAAAAAACAGGCTTGACTTGCAGAAAATTAATTTATTGCCAGTTAAAATAGAGTTGGATGATGAGAATCAAAGACATATGTATTACCTTCTCTCGCCCTCCACCCTTTTTTCCTAGATGCAACTTCACTCCTTCATTCCCAACTCCTCTACTTCCTCCCTACAGCTTTATATATTTTTTTCCTCTTCTCTTTCTAGGAGGGGCAAGAAGCACAGTATAATTCTGAGGACCCAGCTGTCGGTTAGAGTCCATGCCTGCATTGGTAAGTGAAATTCCACATGCTTGAAAGAGAACAAATAAACAGAATCAATCTCTGAGAAACAAATCTGGGAAGTATGAATCAGACTTGCTCTGTTCCAAGTTGAGGATAATGGCCAATAAATTGATTTCTTTATTCTGTTTGTTGCATGCTAAAATTAGGTTGTACTAGTTGCTTAAATTACCCTTAAAGCATGTTAAATAGCCCAGGGAAGTATAACATTTGACAGGGAAGTGTGACGGCTAGGAGTGCTTTGGAGAATCTTGGATTATCTGTCTTGCCACAGCCTTTGTATGTGCCTGAAGAAGACTCTGTTCTGAATTGGGAAGAGGATCTGAAGAATTGTTGGCTGACAGCTAACTACTGCATTTTAATAGCATGTAATGTTTATTACTTCACATCTTGGCTGCACATTTGTCGTTATCACAGTATCAATGTCTTTAAAAACTCTGGTTAAAACAATGTTACCACGAGGAAAAGTCAAGTGAAAGTCATAATGTGCGTGTTGTCAGAGCTTTAAGGTTGCATAAATGGAGGCTGTTGTGCTGTGATGGTGTTAGTACGTTCTCCAGTGTTCTGCAGAGTGTTTCACTGAGTCTTAGTGGCAGAGCTAATGCTCATGTTCTGTTAATATTATGATAGTTGTTGTGGGTGGCTGGTTTAAAAAAAAAAAAAAAAGAGTAATCCTATATGCGTGTACCACACTTGCCGGTTTTGTTTTCAACTTCTCCATAGTACGTTCAGCACCCTAAGACGTTTAGCTGCTTGTTGGTCTTGCTTCAAGAGATCATAGCTGAAGCATTGAAATACAGATATTTTCCTTAAAAGGAGGAGAAGAAAGTCAAAGTTTTTTAATATTTCCACAGTGCTACTGCTGTTGGAGGATTCAGGCTTTAAATACTTCTTTCCCTGCCCCCAGGATGTGTTATGAAACGGCCTTTCTGGGAATTTGAACTGAGCATAAGCAACCTACAGAATTCCTCAAATACCTCCCATTGAGAGCGATCTTTAGGCTGCCTCATGCAGGAACAGATTCTCCTCTACTACCATCCACTTGAGGAAGTACAGTAGAGCAAGCCTATGCGTGAAGTATTAGAGGTGAAACGGAGATGCTGCAAAGTCTAGGCTGATTTTATAAATGCTGAATGAAATTAAAAACAGCTTTGAGAAGCTTGTTCTTGTTAGGGTGGGAATATATTTGGCAAAACAGAGCAGTGCAGCAAGACAAGATTTCAGATGTTTCCTGGATTGAGGTTTTATAAAAACAATTTTCATGTAAAAATTTTTGTCTAGAGTGCAGCCATCGAGGAATTGGAACACACCAGGTTCTGAGCTTCCACGTGTGGTTGCTTTGTTGTTAACTGTTCACATTCAAACTCACTGTGGGCAATTAGGCATATTACTGTGCATGTATTTTAATTGTTCCTGTATGAAAGTGCATTCCTTTGTCAGGTGCTGTTACTCTGGCGCTGGTGATGCATTCAGCAGTGAGTACAGAGGAAGCCAGGCTGCAAAACTTGAATCCAGATTTCAAACTGTTAGAGCAGAGGTGTGTTTAGATATGGGCTTTTGGCTTGGTTCAGTATAGGCAGAAAAGCCAAACACAAGATCTGGTTCTAATTTCCAACCCCCCTGCTGAAGTTTAGATTTTTAGGGTAAGTTTTTTGTTTCACTCCATAGCTTGATGCAATGTAGTTTCCTCTCTCTTTTCTTTTTAATTTCTACATATCAAATGTGTCTTAATTTTGGGATGGGATAGTTTGAAAGAGTCAGGAACACTCAGTGGTTCTTAGTACTGACCTTGTTTGGTGATTGTTGCCCGGCAGTTAAACTCATCACAGGATAGGAGGGTTGTTTCACTGGCACAGTGGGTACTTTTTTCATCTTGCGCATACTTTCACATCAGCTGCCTGTTAACGTCTTTTTTGAAATATAAGCATTAGATTTAGAGGTTAAAAGGTGTGTTACATATTTCGAGTAGTTGCCAGGAGACAGAGCAAATGTGAAATGGTGTTACATGGAATAAAACCATCTTGCTTTAGCTATTTTCTTTCTGTCTTCACAATATCCTTGGAAAGCATTGTGGTTAGCAACATTACTGGCTCTGCAAAGTCCCCAGTAGGTAGCTATGACTGCTTTCTGAGAAGATGTGGCTTGTTGTGTAGTGCCCTTGCCACAGGGGTTCCTGTTATCATTGCATTCAAGGTTTTATTTTGCTCTTAAGAGCTAAGAGGTGTAAAGAAATGGCTTTCCTGTCATAAATTCTCCCATTTGGAAGTTGGACCAATATTTTTTTTTTCTTCTTCTTCTCTCTAACATGTTGTACTTTTAAATTGTGGGAAATACAGAAGTGTTTATGTTCAGATGTCCAGATAACGTTTTCCATCATTAGTGAGTTCAGATCTCTGGAGAATTCATTGGGCTTTAGTGTCAAAGGATATATTGACTACAGGCCAATATTTTGAGACTTGGGAAGCTTTAGCAAGTCCCATGTCAAATGTGATGGGTTTTTTTGGTTTTAAGCAGGGCAAAGGAGAAATAAAACTTGAGCATGGAAGTTGTTAGTGAGTGGTACTTTCTGCCCTGTTGCATACCAGTCACTCTTAAGCATCTCACTCAATTTAATGCATTAATACTTCCCCCCCCCCAATTTGAGTTCTTGTCTTATGTTTGCACTAAGGACTTTCAACATAGAGGAGCATATTTTCTTTTAAATATCACTCTCTTTCTTTTCCCATTTTGGCTTGATCCTGATTAAATTGTCAGGACTAATTAAAATGTAATTTAAATAATAAAATTCAGGTGGTTTTAATACAAACTGCAATATTTACGATGGTTTTTTATATCAAAGGACTATTGCTGAAACCAGTTTTGTTCATAGAACATAACTAATTGAAAATTATAGATGTACATTTGTACTTGCTGATGTTAAAAGACTTTAGTGGAGGAAAATCAATCCTTAAATCACATAGCGTCAATTGTTTTTTATCCACAATCTGGTCAAATTTGACCTTTTATTCAAATTAGATTTATTGTGAGTTAATACCCTGTGGGAAAAGTCTTTCCGGTATTTTTGGCAGCCGTATGACTTTCCTTATTTATATTTAGTTGTCTTAACATAATTTTAATTTGTATGTAATTAGCAATTACAGGGCTCAACTGAAGCCTTGCTAAAGTCCAATTTAAATGAGGATGTAGCTTTACAGGGTGAACACCAACAGTGCCAAAAACTTTAGCCCCTAAAACTAAATGGAAAGTTTCAGTCAGAGCAACTCTGACAGTGAAGTTTTAAAGACCTTTGAAAGCTGTACTCATTTTGGAGAGTGACTTGGTTTATTCATTATGTTCTTGCTTGGACAGCTCTGTTTGTGGCTGCTGATTCATTTGTCTGCTCATTGCTTCTTGGTAGTTTTCTCTCAAAATCTGAAGTGGTCTCTGAGAGAAAGGCACCATTTACTCTTACATATCTGGGCGCAGTAGCCCAAGAATGTCCCATGTCCTCTTTTAAAACATTTAACGCCTGTGATGGGGAATCAGAAGTGTTGCTCTCAATACTGAGAATGAGGTTTGGATAGGGATCCATGACAATGACTTAGAATGATTCTGCCAAAAGAAGTTTGACATAAGCTTCAGGTGTTAATACAACGTAATAGAAGAAGAACCTAAATAACGAAGGTTGATGTAATTCTGAATACATGTATTGGCCTGGGATTGCCCGGAGTACTGTAGCTTGGAAGGCCAGCAAATGTTGCAAGGTGTATTTTAAATTCTACTTTTCCTTTGTGTCAGTTTCTTGTTTTAAACAAAACAAAAAAAACCTACACAAAAAAAAACCCCAAAACAAAGAACAAAACCCACACACCCAACCCCACCCCACCCCTCGGTTATTTAAAATGTTTTTACATTATAAAATTATGGTTTTGTATGGTTATAGATCCTTCCTGTATTTATGCAAAGTCTTTCTTTTATCTGTCTATAGATTAAAAATAATTTGCATACATATTTGTGTGTATTATGTTTCATAGCTTGATCCAGTGAGGTCCCTAAACAGTGTGCAAGTATATTATTGCTAGAGCCTTGCTAAATATATAGCTTCATTATTAGTCACTATAACCATTTTATAATCCCATTCTATTGACTTTTGCATATGGGCAGTTGCCGATTTACCAGTGCACGGTACTTAAGTGATCTACAGCATGGTCGCCCTTCCCCATCCTTGTGTGGGTGCTTAGCAGTGGGTTATTCCCAAGTGTGTGACACAATAGCTGCAGGGCCACGGGGCAGCTGTTTCTAGCCCCTGTTATTAAGGCATCTACTTTAACCAGCAGTGTTAGCACCAATAACCCAGCCTTTCCACGCAGCTCTTTGGATTGTCTTTTTGACATCCTCTCACTCTTGATATCTTTTATGAAATGTAGCCATAAGTATCTCCTTGAGCTCCTGTTCTTCTGGGATACCTGAGGGAAGCTGTAAGCTAGTTGTAACTAGAAGGCTAGTAGAAGCCAACTGTTTTTATTTGTCCTTCAATGGCTGAAGCATGCAGCTAGTAATTTTTTTTCCATGTACAGTTTTCCCTTCTGTTATCCATTATGTGGACTTGTATGTATTGCAGCAGATATGATTAGGTTCCGCAACTATAAGCTGGTGAAGGGCCTGGAGAACAAGTCTTACGAGGAGCAGCTGAGGGAGCTGGGGTTGTTTAGTCTGGAGAAAAGGAGGCTGAGGGGAGACCTGATGGCCCTCTACAACTACCTGAAAGGAGGTTGTAGTGAGGTGGGGGTTGATCTCTTCTCCCCAGTAACTAGCAATAGGACAAGAGGAAATGGTCTCAAGTTGTGCCAAGGGAGGTTCAGGTTGGATATTAGGAAGAACTTCTTCACTGTAAGAGTCGTTAAACATTGGAATGGGCTCCCCAGAGAGGTGGTGGACTCACCATCCCTGGAAGTGTTCAGAAAACGTTTAGATGTGGTTCTTCGAGACATGGTTTAGTGGGTTTAGTGGGCATGGTGGCATCGGGTATACGGTTGGACTTGCTGATCTTTGAGGTCTCTTCCAATCATGATTCTATGATTCTATTTATGCATTTATTGAACCTTCTGGTAGGACCTGACCCTCTAGGTTCTTGAGATGCAAGTTCCTTCCCAGTGGAACCACAGTGCTTTCACAAAGATAAAGTCATGTCTTGAGTCTATAACTGTATCTGGCACTTTGTTGCAGAGAAGTTAAGATGCATGGACAGAAGCGGGGAAAAAAATATGGTTTGTCCTCTTCAGAGCATAGTATTGAAGTGTAGAAAAGCCAGTGTGATTCTGGTTAAGGAAATGTGAACCCATGTTGTGTTTCATTCCCTGAGGGCAGAGTTAAGCTTGTGCCTACGACCTGTGTTATTGGTCCTGTCTCACTTGAGATGCTTCTCCCTACAAATATCATTATCGTATTGCACGTGTCTGGTGTATGTGTGTTTGCAGGGTGCTGAGTGCCAGAGTAGGGTTCTTATAGCCGTGGGCACTGTGAAGCTCTTCTAGTTCATATTAAAACTTCCCGATTTCTTTTTTTTTTTTTTTAAAGAGAATAGCTTATTGAATTTAACATAAACAGCTTTCTTTTGGTAAGGGAGTTTCTGAATACATTAAGAGAAATAATTTAATTAAAAAGCTTTCCTAAAGGAAGCTTAATTGTGGCACTATGAGCTCTTCATTTGGGCAAGTAGTGATTGATATGTTCCAATAAAAGTCTCAAGAAAGAGGGGTACTTTGGGTTGTTTGAAGGGCATTTTACAGTTTCCTGTTCAGTGTTAGGCATTCCTAATAGAAAACATTTTCAGTTTGAGAGAGGGAACATGTGGAGAGCATTAGCAGTTCAGCAAAACGTGCAACCAATTCAGATTTAATTTAAAGGGAACAAAAGAGGTGCCTTGAGAATTTGTCGGAAGCACTGTGTTTTTGCCTTCTTTGCACTGATGGCAACAGGAGAGAGAGGAAGGTGAGCTGGAATTGCTTTATCGACTATCTTAGCATAATTGGGACAAAAAAGGTGGTGATTAATTGATTTAATGGTGCTGCACAGGAATCCTGCATGCGTTATGGATTTGTAGTCATGATATGCTTCCTATGACTCTTGCTGTAACTTGGTAAAAGTCCTGGCTTAAATGAAGATAATAAACAACATGTTTATTAGATGTAAACTGACATCACACAAATTGAAAAAATGTGAAAAGGAATGCCAGAGCTTGGGGGGATTTTTTTTTTTTAAGGGTTAGGCTTTTTTTAATAGAATAATTTGGGTTCTAGTTAAGACAGTGCACACAGTACTGGGGCCTGCTTCCAGATGGGATTGGAGATATCTGGTTCAGCTCTCTTTCAGTTTGAATGAAACATGAAATAGCTGCAAAGGCTATGATAAAAATACCTTTTTCAGCTTTTTAGGATTATTTAAATTTTCTTTCCTGAGAATGTGGAACACAGATGCTCTGAGTAAAATCCCCTGGTTCCCAGATCAGATTGCTTAGTGAAAATCTATCCGTATAAATAACTTGTGGTTTTGCTCTCAAAATGTACACCTCTTTAAACTGAAATGTTAGACTTTTGTTGTACTCCTCGTACATGCTTTTAGTCAACCTCCTTTGTGGGGATGAACCACGGTACTTCCCCATAACCTGTGATTTACCTTCCATGATCTCACTGAGAAACCTCTGGGTTGGTCCCGTTGGATTTCAGAAGGTGTTTGAGACAAAGCAGGGCAATTTTGTCTCTGCATATTTCATTTAAGTTCTAATCCTTAAAATAAGCTTTGCAGCAAGAGGAACCAAGAAGCTGTAGAGCAGATAAAGCCTCCATTAGCAGTGGGATGTTGCTTTAAAGCAGTGGGTTGTTGCTTTAAAGGGGCATGTTCCAGGTTTAAAAGAACTGCTGTGGAGCGTGCTAGTAGGATGCTTTTCTTGTCTTGCAAAGCTTTGTGTTAAAATGTGAAAGCTTATCTGGCTCGACTCGCACTGGGAAGTATTGTAGAAATCGAGTGAAATGTCTTTGAATTGGGATATCCTCTTTCTGCCTC
>NW_009629599.1:0-3810 GCF_000690535.1 Cariama cristata
TGCTCTAGCAGATCTGGCCTTGCTTCCCCGTGAGCAGAGATTTTCCACAATGTGCTGCCTTTTCATTTGCCAGTGCTTAAAAGGATTGGAAAGATTAGGAGATTTCAATTTAGCAGCAGGCAGGCACTATGTCAGGCGGCTTCCTGCTACAAAATAACATGCCCTAATCGATAACACCAGACCACAGCCCACGAAACTGCTCTAAAGTGAAAACAAGACTTTTTTTTTTAAAAGGGGGAACTAAAAAAAATAAAGCAACCAAGCCCCAACCATCTCTGCTTTCGGTTTCTCTGCGTGTGTGTACACTCGGTTAACAAGAGTTTGTAAAGCACAGGCCAATACCAGGCTAAAATTGCTAAACTTGAAGCAGATGCTCAGCCTGTCCTCCCCGAGTTTACCAAAGCCCTGGTTTTATTTGCCCAGCCTCAAGGTGCTGCTTGCTGAGAAAGAGGAAAGTTGGAAACTCCAGGTGGTGGGGGTCCATCTCGGAGCAGCTGGAGCCAGCACAGGGGAGAGACGAGGGCTGAGCCACGCTGATCAGCATCCATCGGGCTGGGAGCAGTACCTCAGCACCCCCCAGTCTGGGAGAGGTACCTCAGCATCCCCCAGCCTCAGAGTGGTACCTCAGCATCCATTGGGCTGGGAGCAGTACCTCAGCATCTCTCAGCCTTGGAGTGGTACCTCAGCATCCCCCAGCCTCAGAGCGGTACCTCAGCATCCCTCAGGCTCAGAGCGGTATCTCAGCATCCCCCAGCCTGGGAGTGGTGCCTCAGCCTTGCGGCTGCACATGGGCTGGCTGTTATTAAAACGTGTAGCTCCAGTCAGCACCCAGTGATCAGCACTGAGATATCATTGTCATCCGGTGTAGTGTGACTTTTTTTTTTTTCTCCTCTCTTTTCACTTTGATTGGAATAGAGCCTCCTGGGAGACGTGAACTCATCGCAAATGGCTTCCCAGGGAGGGGAGCAAATGAAATGTAACAAATCTCCATTTGCAATTTTGGGGGCACGTGACTGGAATGGGAAACAGGCTGGCGGAGCTGAGCTCTTCCTCGGTGCATTACCGAGCAGTTAGTGGCTGCTGCCTGCTAAAATAAACCCTTTATCACTTTCATCCTTCATTTCCAGTGCAGCTAAATAATACGGCAAAATGGCACAGCCTGTCCCATTTAGCCCAGGACTTCTGCTTCCCTGACACGTGCAAGAGGGAAAACACTTTATTTCTGCTTTCTTCAGAGCTCTCTGTTCAAAACAAGGCTTTCAAGAGGTTCTTATGGTGCATAAAAGCCTCAGCGGTGCTGCAGAGCTCCCATGCCCGGTGAGCCCTGTGCACGCACCGTGCCGTGCCGTGCCGTGCCAACCCCTCCCAAAGTCCCTGCAGTTTCAATTGCCCTCACGCAACTCTGCTTGTCACAGCTCCCCGTGGCTTCGCCGGGGATGCCGGCGGGGTCTCCCTCTGCCCAGACCCCGGCATTTCTCTCTCAATTAGGCCGAGCCGTTCCACCTCGTGGGCAGAGCCAAAGCCATCCCTAACCACGCCGCCGCTGCGCGGGGAACTCGGCCTGCCCGTGGCACAGCCCCACGTCGCTCCGTTACCGCTCGTGGGCAGGAGGCTGTCCCAGCTGAAACGTGTTGTTCCAGAATGGTGATTTTATTGTGTTTTTTAACCTCCCAGCAGGATCAATTGCAATTGTCGCTCAACTGGAAGGCTGAACAGCGCTGAACTCGCTGGTCTCAGGTCAATGTGTTTAACAGCCTTGTTGTGTTAAAGAGTTTCATGTTCTTGCAGCAAAACAGCAAAGTTGCTTCCCAGCTGCTGACCAGTGCACTTCGGTCTTGGCCTCACACAGCCCTGGTGATGCTGGTGTCCAACCCCTGCATCAGGCCTGCAGAGGCTTTTTTTTATTATTTTAACTCTCTAAATACAACACTGGAGTAGCTTCGGGTGGTCTCCAAGGTACAGATGTGAGCTGGACCAGAGGCTGGGCACGTAACTCACTCAGGGTCAAGCAGTAGTCCCCAGGCTGCCGTAGGAGACCAGAGCCCCGCTCTTGGGAGCACTAACCCATCCTGTGACAATAACCTAGCTAAGAAAAAAGCCACTTAGTCATTTTATAAACAAATTTTAAAGCAAAATTTAAAAAAAATCCTTACTGGCCCATAACCTTCAGAAGAACATCCCTGGGGATCTGCTGAATCTGGCTCTCCATCCCACCTAAGCAAGGATCTGGTCCTCAGGGTGGGTGGGTGCTGGGCTCATCCTTCACCCACTGGATTGGGGTTTATTTCTTATGTTTTTTTGCTGTGAGTGCTGATGATGGGCTCACAGAGAAAAAATTATTTCCAGCAGAGACTGCCCAGCATTGAGGCATTTGTGCTGGGACCGTGGTGCTCGCACAGCACCTGCGGAGGTTTCCCTCTCTGGTGGCTTTTGAAACACATCCACGCATTTCTGCCCCTGCCTTTGGGCTCCTCCTTGCCGGCTGTGCTGCAGCACTGCCCTGTGCCCCAGCTCCCAGGGGTCCGTCGGCACCCGTGAAGTCCCTGTGCCGGTTGGTGATGTTACCGGCCGGGCTGGGGGATGAGGTGGGGATGTGTGCCCAGGCCCCGGTGCACAGCGGGTGTCTGGGCGGTGGGAGATGCTCGGTGCTGCAGAGGGGAGAGCTGCAAGAAGCTGCAAACCCCAAACCACGGGCGCTCACAGCAGTGATGCCCGGCTCCTCCCGAGCGCCCGCAGCTCGGCGAGGGATGCTGCCCTGCTCCGACACATCCACCCTCACAGCTTGCTCGTTACGCCTCGCTCGTTATTACCGTGCTGGGATGCGGGCCGAGCACAGCTCATGGGGGAGAGCTGGGTGTTGCTGCTGACCCCGGTGCAGGGAGCCCAGCTCGGGCACCTCGTCCCCAGGTGCCATTTGTGTCCTGCCCACCCTGTCACCCCAGCACCCCGTGCAGGTCCGCTGGGCATGGGGGACTCGGCTCACCCCTTGAATCACACCGCGGCATCTCCAGTCCTTAGGGAGACCTGGCCTCGTGTCGGCCGGGTGCAGGTTTGGGTCAAGGCTTGAGTTTTCTGCTCTGTCGGAGCTTGACCTCCTGCACCCATGGATGCACCTCGGTCCTGGTGGTGCAGGGTGCTGTGCAGGTCTGTGACCACAGATTCAATTTATGTTTGATTCTTTGTGATTGACAAACCTGAAATGTTTGGGCCCTGAGGTTTTGGGTTCTTTTCGGCTTGTTTTATGAATATCCAAGCAGCTTTGGCAACCGAATGAAAACGCTGAGCCTGACAAGTAACAGATGCAATTTTACAAAAGCATTAACTGATCTGCCGGGTTAAGTAGATGTGAATGCAGACACAAAAATCCCTGGTTTTGCACGCTCTGCCCGGGAAAGCCCCATCCTACCCCAATTACTCATGTCCTGCCCCGCTGTTGGTACCTCTCGGGGCCAGCCCCGCTTTCACATGCCCACAGAGGTGCCGTCTCCGCAGGGCTGGGCTCCGGGGCCACATTCCCAGGGGGACAATGGGGTCACCCTTGGCAGGGCCAGGACCCAGCTGGGAAACCAGTCTGGTACCCAGCCCATCCATGCATTGCCCTCACTGTCACCACCACCCTGCAGAGCTCTGCTGGCTGCCGGAGTCAGGCTGCGGGCAGCGGGTGTGGGCAGGAGGTGCAGGCAGGGTGCTGCACCCGGGGATGCGCTCGGGCATCTCGCCCCGGCCATGGGGTCCTGTGGGATGCAAGGGGCAGAGCACAGAAATGCCCGGGGAGGAACTGTCCATGGCAGGAGGGGGACTGGGGCAGGG
>NW_009629599.1:4336-4769 GCF_000690535.1 Cariama cristata
GCAGGAGGGGGACTGGGGCAGGGAGATGAGGCAGAGAGGTGGCTCGGCGACATTTGGGGGAGCTTACGGTGGGAGGAGATGGAAATGAAGAGGGGCTGCAGCCCCCCAACCCCTGCTCCAGGGCATTTCTGCCTCTCGGGATGCAGCTCTTCTTGCAGAGCAGCCACGGACGTGCGTTTTGCTGGAGCGCGGAGCAGCTTGTGGGAGCAGAGGCCGCATCCAGCGGTGAGCACATGGGGCTGCCCTGGGGTTGGGGGCGGCCCCTCGCCCCCGCCGGGAAAAAAAGCCGGGGCCAGCAGCGTAGCGGGCTGTGCCGGGCGGGAAGGTGGTTCTTCGCTTCTTTATTTTCCAGGAGGAGAGTTAATTTTAACTGAACAAAGAAGGCAGGCTCTGCTAATGAGACACAGATGAATCTCGGCTGGCTCCGAGGGTG
>NW_009629599.1:5005-5265 GCF_000690535.1 Cariama cristata
AAGGAGGGTGTGTTGGGCCATCCCGTGGGTGGGGAGGGAGCCTGGAGAAGACCTGGGGCTCTCTCTGATGGATTAGCTCTGCTCCCACCTGCTGAGCAGGTGAAAAAGTGCCACGGAGAACAGGGATGGAGAAACACTTTCTGATGGTGGGGGTGGTTGAGCACTGGGAGAGGCTGCCCGGGGAGGCCGTGGAGCTCCGGCTGCCCTTGGAGGCACTCGAAGCCCAGCAGCACACGGTCCTGAGCAGCCTGTTTGCCTTG
>NW_009629600.1:0-19777 GCF_000690535.1 Cariama cristata
GGCACCTCCCCTGGTAGGCTCGCTTACCAAAAAATACATAAAAAATACAATTAAATTTGACCACCTTCTGCTCTGAGTACCCATCTCAAAGGAGAAGGCATTTAAAATAAGGCAACAGGTCTGCATGAATAGAACTAATATGGAAACATAAAACTAGAAACATGATCTGGCAAAAGTAAATGTTTTCTCAAATCACTGTAGATTTATTGTACTTCTGTCGATCTTCTAAAGAGGAAGTACGTGCTACTGGAGTTACAGTGAAAGTACTCTAGTCACTGATGTAACTGAGATCAAGGCCATGTTCCAGGCTCTGATCAAATCTTCAAAGTAGAAAACCAATCACATGCTTCATACTTACCCTTTCATTTTGGATAGCACTTGCCTGTCCTTTTGGCAGAAGCCATTAAAGCCGGTAAGACATGTACCCACAAAGTGAATTGCAAAGGAAGATCACTAGGTTTGCACCCTGAATTGCTTGATTTACATGTCGTGGAAGAACAAAGTATTACTGGCACGGTAAGAAACTGAAAATGGAAATGCAAAATTTGAAGTACTTGATTCTTTATTTCTCTGCTCAGCTTTTCCATCTGTACAACTGGATGATAATGCCTGTGGTAAGTTTACATTTATGTTTGAAATTCTGTGAGGGAGATGGTAAATACCACCAAGTAGTAAATAGTTTTCTTGTCTTTACAGAGAGGAAGTAAATCCTATAGCCCTCTTGGCAGTGGATGAAGAGAGTCCTTAAAATAATGCAAATGCAAAATAATGCAAATATAATTAACCAATACATAAAAATAAAGTTAACTTTTGGAGTTGCACAATGTTTATATCAGACAGCATTTGTTACAGATTTTGTTTTTAAAGTATCAGTATGTAACTTAAAATGAAGTGTAATTAAAAAAGTTAAAAATGAATGCATGCATAATAGTCCAGTCAATTTTATCTTTTGGTATTTTGATTGCTGTTTTATGTTCTTACTTGCTATTTCTAAAGTAGCAGCAATGGGCTGCGTATTTTTTCATTTTAGCTAAGATCAGCTTTAAACTTGGTTTAGATCCTAAGCATGAAAAGGTTAACCTATGTAGTTTGGTAGTAAGGTTTGTAAATGCACAGACGTTAAATCAGTCAGTTCCTAGTATCCTGCCCTTGCCAGGTAATAGATTCAGGACCAGATGCTGAGCACTGTCAGTCTAGAGGATTTGCAGGCATACGTGCTTACTGCTTTAACCAAGCCTGATCTTTCTTTGTACTCCACACTTGGTACTAAGTTGAGTATCCTACAGTCCAAAAATCACTAGGAGTCATTGTAGAGCATATCTTACTGCTAAAGATTGCTGTTGAAGGATTAGAGCTTGTGATCCTATTTCTTTCTTGGACTGATTCTGGGATTGAATGGTGAACCACGTGCAAGTGATATGTCAGGAAGCTTTTCTTCGTAAGCTGCTTTCCAGTTTGTTTTTTAGTTATGCACTCCATCTGTGACGACATGGCCCCTTATTTCAGGTCGCTAAGTCTCATTCCTACTAAATGACTTTTCAACTTGAAAGTAAGGAACAATTTCTCTCTTCTTGAGCTCTAACCGCTCGTGGCATGTGTAGCAGCAACTATGCAAAGCAGACAGATGACAGGCCTAAGTATGAACAAAAGCTATATGAGGAAGAAGCAAGTTCTCACCTCAGAGAACCCTTACTGAGGAGCTGCTGGGCAGCCTTCCCTCCCACTCAAGTTCATAGCAACTCAGGGAACTTGCAAGAGGGACACTCGGTACTGTCCAAGGTCAAAACTGCAAAAGCTTCCAGTTACCAACAATAAGAATTATCCCCAAAAATATTTAAAATCTGTTTTTAAAACATGAGAAAATAAAGTGGCTTGTTTTCTTTACATTTTAAGATGTTGACAAGATTTCTTAGAGCTGAATGGGACTCTGGAAGGGTCCTTAATGGAGAAGCAATAAAGTTTGCTCCAAAGCTTTCATGTGTCACAGACCATTGTATCCTCAGTGTGTGCTTTCACAGCCAGCCAGCAAAACTCCCATTGTCCCGTGGGAGATGTATGTGCCCCTTTCATCCTGCTTGTTGCTCTCTCCTCCACATGGCTGCTGGCTCCAGCACCTCTGCCTCCTCTCTTCCTCTCCCTTCCCCTTCCCCAGGTGGCCTGGGAATCTTTGCTGTGCCACCAGTCCACAAGCACAGGGATGCCTTGAAGTTGTCAAGGCAACCTCAAGCAGAGCGCCTGTAATTTCTCCCAGCGTGTGCATGCACACAACATGAATGGCAATGATTTTTGAAGTATTGATGGGAAGGGAGGGAGGCAGGGAGGGAAGAAGGGAAGAGAAGAAAGAAGGGGGCAGGTGTAAGTCTGTAAAACTGCAAACAAATCCAAACTCTTAGCTCTGTCCTCTCCCTTTGCCTGCTCTTTTCCTGTCTTGAGAAGTAAGCGAGGAATCAGCCACACTGTGGGTGAAATAAAGACATGACAAGGAGTTCACCAGAGTGTCAGGGAAAAAAGCTAAGCACGATGTTGTTCTTTAACAAAGGTGTTAGAGAAGAAATGAAAATATTTTAGTATGTAGGAAAGGCAGCAAGCAAGTAAGTATGTAATTGCAAGAGAAAGAGAAAGAAGGAGAAAGGACGCAGGGAAAAGGAGAAATTAACTAGTTAGGGCAACTTGTTAAAAATTCTGAATTGTTAAGCTGATACTTCTAATTGTTCACCTGACACTATCATGGCTCTGCAAATTATCATGAACTAATGATGCAGCAACTTTCCTGAATAGCTACTATACTATGACTGGTTTTGTGTCAATTATATCTTTTATATTGTACTTATGATTCTAGATTATACAGAATTCTAGAATTTACAAATCCAGATTTGCTTCTATTGTTTTTCATTTTCTTGACATTGAAAGCAAGCTGTACATAATCTATGTGTAATCTTGGATTATACTAGGGCACGCTAATGCAGGAGGATCATACTGTACTCCTCAGTAAGATCAAAGGTAAAATATACTGAGCATGTTTTCTTTAGATAACATTTAAGGCAATAATTGCTTTGGATCTCCTTGTTCAAAAAAAAAAAAATTCCAAGGAATTATTTTAAAAGCTAAAAAGCAGAGCCTATGCTAAAAAGTCCTCCAACTTCAGAACACTTTCTCCCTTTAATTAGCATAACTGCATCAACTGATTTTTAGCTGAGCAGCCCGGTGCCCTCAAATCATAAGTTATGAGCTATTTCAGCCTGAGATTTGAGTTTAAGCACATACTTAAATTTCCTGTTAACAGTACCTAAGAGTTTCTACCTGTGAGTTTTTTTAGAAAGGAGGAATATATGTATTTACACAATCAGATGGAATCTGCATTTTTACCACAATGATAACTGGTTGGCAGCTCCTATGACTGAGGCCCTGTTTCTGTGTGTAAACCACTAGTCAGCAAAGCATTCTTGGACTTATATTTATCCCTAACGTTAATCACTAACTAATGTGGTTTGCCATGTCAAGGCCCATAAGTAGCAGTTTTTAAGTGGGATCTTTTTCTTTACACTCAACAGTAAGTAGTACGCCACTGAAGAATTGGGCAAGTAGCAAGGTTAATTTACTTTGCTTTTCCTAAAAAAACCCCAGTCACTGCTTAGGAGAGATCCTAGTACCTTCAGTGATTTTATCATTTCTTAGAGCAAGTGAGAGTCTGTCACTATGATCCTGATGAATTCTTTCTTTATTCAACTTATTAGAATTGAATTGATGGCACTTCATTGCTAATGTATTTTTTTATATAAATTTCCTTTAGATGTTTTGGATTCAGTCTATAAAACCAAAATATTATAAACAGAGCATCTTGTTATTGCTAATTATTTTCCTGTTTATTTTTTATGGTCTCTTCATTAGGAAATTGCAGTTACTTGTTAAGGACTCCTATGGTGGAACAGCAATAATGGCAACTGTTGACTCAGGAGTGTTGCCCTAATTTTGTTTCTTTAAGATTGTCTTTCATTCTCCTAATGAAGCAGTCTTAAATGGGCTACTCCTGACCCCCTACATCCACTAAGCACTGTGTGATGAGTAAACTCTCAGTGTGAGACCATGAGAACAATTCCTTTTGTGTATGTTGATGAGGATTTGTGCAAATGAATAACACTGTGCAAGGTCATGGTAAAATATGCTAACAGAAAAACTGTTAAGGAAAAGCAATAGTTAGGTAAAGACAGCGCAAGTATTGACTGAGTTTAATTAACATTATTAAACTCTAGAGCTTTATTCTGGTAGCTGCTGACTATGTCCTGAGTGGTGCTGAGCATTCCCAGAAAACTAAATAATATTTAAAGCTTTGACAACTGAGCCTTTCACAAGATCAGATCCAAAATCAGTCCAAAGTCTAGATTATTATTTTTAATAGCAGTAGCAATAAAAGAATAAATTTGCAAAGGAAAAAGCTAAATAACATTTTCAAAGAACATTTCATTAGTGAAGTTAATTAATTTTAAATCAATACAGTTAATGACTTCCTGAAGCCACATAAAATAGATGTCTGAAATTTAGCTCTTTTTGCATGAACTAATGGGAAAAGCTGCACCCAAACCTCAGTTTAACTCATCCTTATTTGAATATCGAAATTTAAATAAAGAAATTAGATATTTTATTAATTTTTCTAGGTCCATTAGGAACACTGGGCAAATATCTCACAGGAAAATTAGCAGTTGTATTTGATCCAAAATTATGTGACCGTGATTAAGCCAAGCTGACTGTTGAAATCCATGGCTGGGATATAGTAATGCAATTCAATGAGCCAATTAAATAGCCAAGAGTGGCTCCTAAAGGACTAGACCTGTCCCACAGCTTTGCAGTCCTGTCCCATCCCTTGCCACCAGAAAACTATTAACTTTGGTATTCTATGGAGGGAAGCAGAAGAAGAGAGTGTCTAGGGACAGAAAACTAGCATTTTGGCAGCAGTTTGTCATTACTTCAAGTTGGCTATATTGTAAAACTGCATCCTTTCCTCTTTGGTGGCAGCACTTCTAAAGCAAGCATTCCTTACTTTCCCCTGCTTATCTTAAGCTGGCTCTGTTCTCACCAGGTAGCTGAGTAAACACCATCCACAATTTGATGACAAGGAGAGAACAAGGGTGTGTGAAAAAGCACCTGGGCTTAGGAGAGATCTGGAGGGCGACAGCTACTCAAATGAGCATTGCCTTCAAAAAAAATCAGCATAAAAATGCACCCTTATGAAAATACACACATGTTCCTGTTACATGTAAGAGAAATATCTCACTTCATGAGTGAATCAGAGAAATCACAGACTTTAACAGAAAGGTGGCACTTGACAATATGTAGAAGACTCCACATAAGCACTTAAAGAAAGTGATGTGCCTTTCCTTGTGGATTCTCCACTACCACAGTGAGAAGTAAGGTTATACATGATGAAAAAAGACTTTTTCTACAGGATGCTAACCTAACCCTGTCATACATACTTATTTCTGACATTCGTAGAGCACTTGTTTTGAAATATACCTCAGTGTGGATGCTGGATACCTCTCAGTGATTTGGAAAGCTTTGCACCTGCAAAAGTGATGCAAATTGAACATTGTAATCTTCCTGTTGGTCCCATGCTTGATGGACACAGCATAAAGATATGCTAGCAAATAGGTATAATGTGTGCTAACTTCAAGTATAAAATCTTAGAATCATAAAATCCTTTAGGTTGAAAAAGACCTGTAAGATCGTTGAGTCCAACCATTAACCTCACACTCCCAAGTCTACAACTAAACCATGTCCTGAAGCACCACATTACACATCTTGTAAATACCTCCAGGGATGGTCACTCAACCAGTCCCCTGGGAAACCTGTTCCAATGCTTGACAATCCTTCCAGTAAAGAAATTTTTCCTAATTTCTTCCATCCTTTTCTAACTCTTGTTAAGGGAAAATATTTTGTAACTGACCATGTTCTTTCATCCTTTATCCTCTTGGCTGCAAACACATGACCTTCTAGCCACAGTTTATTCATTAGAAGGAAAATGTTTGTGAAACTATGGTAAGATAATGTCAGAATATCACTGACCGGTGTAAATGGCTGAAGTCCAAATAATCTCTAGCAGCTTTACAGTGATGTTTACCTTTCAATTAACCATGAATAATGAAAGACCATTTTGTTGTTATTTATCACTGGCACTGCTCTTTCAGTGGAATAACTTCACTTTATGAAACTTTGCTTGGTTTCAGTACATCAAGATTAGTCATTATCTTATAAAAAAAAATGACAGTAATCTATGCTGGAAAGTATTTCCTGGGCCATCAAGTATAGCATTCTGATACAGCAGGCAAATATATTATACAGTCTTGGTTAGAACTTTATTGAGTGTGAGGTTCAAATCAGTTGTTATTTTTACCCTAACTATTTTCATGGTAAGGTATTCCACAGCCTTGCTTACTCCTTAATTTGCTTGTTTCCATGCACAAATAACTTGATTGGTCAACGGCTCAACGTCCAGATGGAGATCAGTGAGGAGTGGTGTCCCTCAGGTGTCCGTATTGGGACCAGTACTGTTTAATATCTTCATGAACGACACAGACAGTGGGATCAAGTGCATCCCCAGCAAACATGCAGATTACACCAAGCTGAGTAGTACAGTTGATACACCTGAGGGATGGGATGCCATCCAGAGGGACCTGGACAAGCTCAAGAAGTGGGTCCATGTGAACCTCGTGAGGTTCAACAAGGCCAAGTGCAAGGTCCTGCACATGGGTCAGGGCAACCCCTGGTATCAATACAGGCTGGGGGATGAAGGGATTGAGAGCAGCCCTGCAGAGAAGGACTTGGGGGTACTGCTGGATGAAAAACTGGACGTGAGCCAGCAATGTTTGCTAACAGCCCGGAAAGCCAACCGTATCCTGGGCTGCATCCAAAGCAGCATGACCAGCAGGTCAAGGGAGGGGATTCTGCCCCTCTACTTTGCTCTGGTGAGACCCCCCCTGCAGTACTGCCTTCAGCTCTGGGGGCCCCAGACACGGACCTATGGAGCGAGTCCAGAGGAGGCCACGAAGATGATCTGAGGGCTGGAGCACCTCTCCTGTGAGGACAGGTGGAGAGTTTGGGTTGTTTAGCCTGGAGAAGAGAAGGCTTCAAGGAGACCTTATTATGACCTGTCAGTACTTAAAGAGGACTTATAAGAAAGATGGGGACAGACTTTGTAGTAGGGCCAAGGGGTAGACAGGAGAAGGGGTAACGGTTTTAAACTAAAAGAGCATAGGTTCACACTAGATATAATTAAGAATTTTTTTACAATGAGGGTGGGTTGCGGAACACTGGAAGAGGTTGCCCAGAGAGGCTGTAGATGCCCCATCCCTGGAAACATTTGAGGTCAGGTTAGATTGGGCTCTGAGCAACCCAATCTAGTTGAAGATGTCCCTGCTAACTGCAGGGTGGGTTGGACTAGATGGTCTTTAAAGGTCGCTTCCAACCCAAACTATTCTATGATTCTTCCTTTAAAATTCTTCTCTGTGTCCGGCCAGTGTCAGTCAGTGAGAGCAAGAAAGAATTCCATAAACCTCCCCAGACTGTGCTAGTGGTTGCTAAATAATTTACAGACACCGAAGTATTACAACTCCTAGTAAAATGAAATATGTAAATATGGTACACTTAGATGTTACATTTATTGAGCGTCAGTGATATTTGTGTTACTACAGGAAACCTCTTGCAGGAATATCCTCTACTGTTCTGAAAACTATAGTTGATTTACTTTTTGGGTTTGCAATATAACAGAATACTTTTGGAGAACTAGTAGGAAAGTACATTTCCTGAAACTCACATCTGCCTGAGAAGGACCCTGCTGTGGGGCTGTTTAGATACCCATTTAACTCTTCACATTATTCCATCTTTTGCTCACAGTATTGGAATGTGCCAAACAATATGCTTTTTGAAGGGAAACTAGGGAGTAATTTATCTTCTTTATGTCTGCTAAGCAGAGCAGGAGGGAGAGGCAAGCAGGGATTCACAGCAAGCCATGGAGCAGTGATTAGTAACAGCTGACAGTCTCAAACCAAGGCTCTCTTTCTTTGGTTACCTCATTGTAATAACAGAGTACAAAGGACTGACTGTCTTCAAGCCAAGAATCAGAGACCCAGGAACACAGAAAATAGCAGCTCACAATTTTTTTGGTAACAAAACACTGCTGCTACCTGCACAGTGCAATTTTAAAAAGACATCCTTTTATGTCTAGATATTTGGACTAAGTTTTCCGGGAAACAGGATTCTTCTGTTGGGCATAAAGCTGCTTATTCTCTGTATCCGGAGTGAAAAAATTAGCACAGAAAAAGCATAATGTAACAAGGTAAATGATTTCAGTTTAATTAGGTACAAAGTTAATTGTACTAGCTGATAAGCCAAAGAACATTAAGGTAGCTTGAATCCTACAGGACATGTTGTTACAAGACTGAAATAAATATGCTAGTAGTTTTAAGACTTCTGCCCTATTCCCCAAGGACGAAAATATTTTCACTTATTCTGAACATATTGCCAAAAATATCTACTTTAAACATGAAATGTACTGCATCCTGGCAAGATTCCACTTACAAAGATACCTTTGCATTGTGGATGGTGTTAAGCACATTACTTAGTGCTCCACAAAAATCCATAATGCAATTTCTTAAAATACATGCGGAAGTTTCTAATCTGCTAAAATGCTGGTCTGAGTTTTGGCAGACTGTGCCTGGAGTCCTCCACAGACATGTTTTCATATGTGCAGCACTTATTAAACAGCATTCCACAAAGGTACAGTGCTTCTATTACCTGACTGGCTGTATACTATGTGATGAAGCTGAAAACTATTTACTATGCTAAACTGCTCCTGATCTGCTGCTACTGAAAAAATAATATGACACACTTGAGAATACAGACGTGAGATTAGAGGTATTTGTAAAGGAATGGCAGCTAGTAATGCAGTCTAATGTAAAAATGCATTTGATTTTACATCTTTGGTATGTAACCGATGTTGGAAGAGACACTTCTGTTGAATTGCTAGAACATAATTCTAGTCAGAGAGGTGCAAGATTTAAAAAATGGAAAATTAAAGTTGCCTGTCTAAAAAAAAGACAGAGACATATCTCTATCTGTGTGCAAAATGACATGGGGTTTGGGGTATGGGGTTGTACTGATCTGTAAGTTGTCACAGCTCTATGCTGGAGGCATCACCTTCTCACTCAAAATGTGATTCAGTCTTGTTGGCCAGCCAGTTCTTGGCTTCTTCACTAAAACTTCCAATAATAGACTCTGTTGCAGTGATAGGGTCTTTTATTTGGATGTTTGTCCACTAGGTTCTGACACTAGTTAAGTTCATTTTATAGAGTTTGTGCAGCAGCCATCATTTGGAAAGAAGCTTTGACCAGTTGGATATGAGACAACTAAGATTTGAACTAATGGTAGTGTATTACTGATGCATCTGATAACAACTTGGCCTTTGGATTTCTGCTTGGAATTTTAATTTTAGTGCAATTTTTAAAACCCTGAGATCATCTTTGCTAATTCAGCAATATTAAGGTAATTTGGAAAAGAACGGTGTGACATTGCCTTTAGATACCTTCAACCACACTTGATTTTTTGAGTAATCTGAAGTTACTCTGGTAACTGCCCACTCACTAAAGAATCCTGCATATTTTTTGTTGTTGCAGTAGCTACTATCTATTCTTGTACCAGGCTCTTTTTTTTTTTTTTTTTTTAGAAAACTTGTCAGTGACACACCGCTGATTGGTGCATCTTTGTCCAACTTAAAAGTGATAAATTTTCATTTTGCTTTCAAGCTAGCAGTTCATTCATCTGCTACTGTTTTATGCATTGATCTTGCAGAGAATTTATCTGAGCTGCTTATGGAACTGGCACTTTCCTTTTTGTCTATGTTACAGACACCTGCTGCTGTTTACATGTCCTTGTAATCCTTTTAGTTTATTACATTACTTGCCATGTGCCATGCGTTTTTTCAGTTTGTGTGCTCTGTATGCTTCCATGGTCTGTTCTTGGTGGATTCGCACTTTGTTCACTGACTTTTCTCCTCTCATACCTCAAGTATAATTTTAATTTCCACCAAGTTGTAGTGCTATTTGCGTTCATATGAAGCAATATAAATCAGTTTGAATGGAGCTCCATGCTGTTGTTGCTACCCTGCTCCCCATATTGATATAAAATTAGCTCAGTTATCTATCTATGACAGTGAAGTCAGCAATGCTGACATAACATCTCGATCTGGGGAAGTTTGTCCTGAAAGACATTACCTCCAATACTATATTGACTTTGGTGCAGGGCCTAGTACAGTAGGGCCTCAGTCCCTGTGTTAGTTCAGGTACAAATAAGATGCACTGCTACGTAGTATTACCAATCCGTGTCAAAAGGAAATGCATGGAGCTCTTTCATGTCTCTAAGTCATTATTTGAATTAGAAATTGCAGAACAGTAATTAATTTGACAATACAGAGTACTTTTAGATTCTCATTTTTTCCAAAAATCACATTAACTTGGATTTGAGAAGAAAAATTCTGCATATAAAGTTTTATATGGCATAAAAAATGAATCTTGTATTAATAAAGAATCTAGAAACAATCTGAGACTTCTTTAATCAAGTATAATACAGTCTATTTAAAGATTATGGGATCTGATGAAGACATAATTTGAAAAAATGTGTATAGACATTTTTTAATTTATGAACTAGAAGCATTTTAAAAGAGTGCTTATAATCCATAAGTTAATATGTGAATAATAAATAAGAATATCCTAATGCATAGCATAATAAGCAGATTTCCATTTTTTCCATGGACAACAGGAGTAAATTGTAAATTAATTACACCCTAAATCCCACCCATTAAGAATTCAATGGGTAAAAATCAAATCAACTTTGGGAAAAAAATGCTTCCTGTTTATGAATTTAAGGTCCTCTGATAATATGCCATATGAATACTAAAGAGTCATTGCTTTAGCTGCAATTAGTCTATTATGTTTTAAATTGTCGTTATAATTTGTGGGGGTTTTTTTGTTTGTTTGTTTGGTTGTTTTTTTTTTTTCCCCCAATTCAGTAATGATGTTAAGGCTGTTCTGAGAACTCATTATGAAAGTGTGGAATTGGAGTTTTATGTGAACAGGCTTTTGTTTTCCCTCTTTTCTATCCTTTGTTTCAGTGACCTCTTGAACTTTGGGTCACTGATTCAGTTACAACCTTGCAACATCAAAGCTGCACATTTTTTGTGTTGTCTTTCTCCACCTTACAGACTTGTAGGAGGCAACAGAAAGAAGTTAAGACTTCCTCTGGAATGCTTGACAGTAGCGATCAGTGCTTTTTAGTAATATTATTCAGCTCTTCTCCAGGATGTTACAGTGCTAAGTACAGCTGAAAAATAGGTTTTAGCTTCCACAATTCAAGTATTATGCTGCTGCCATCTGGGCATCATCTGCTTGCAGGCAGGATCGAGGATATGAATTTCTGTGAAAGGTCTCAGGTACCAAAGAAAGTATCAGTTGATTTTAAACTAAACAGATGAAAGAGAAGAGGGTTTTTTAGATCACTGTTATTATTGGACTGTGATGTTCTGCAGAACAGAAAAGAAGCCTATTGCCTTTTTAATGAACTATTAAACATCCTATCTTGAATTTGAAAGCTTTATTTTCTTTACAGATGTGGACATTTTGCACAACTTCATTAGCCTTGAAACAGATATTAACCAGGCTCAGTAACTCATGTTCTCTAACCGTTTTCAGGGTTTGGGGAATTAAGACATACTGCAATTGTAAATACTGGACAAAGCTGATTTTCAGTGGAAGAATGTATTCATTAATGAAACAACCATTCATTAGGTGAACTCTTGACCAAAACCTATTTTTTCTCTAGCTCTGAAAAGAAACTATATTCACTGCAGAATCTCTGATATTATCTAAGTATTCAGATCTAAGTTAGAAGTGGGTGGTGAAATGTCAGAAAAAAGTAAGTACTTAGCTTTGCATATGAGTAGAGAGAAAATAAGAGAGCTATTTATGGAGGAAAGTATCAGCATCAGTATGTTAATTCTATTGCAAATAGTATACTTCTAGTATTATGATGTACTTTCTTTTTCTTATTTACCACCAGTAAGGAGGTAGCGGTATAGTTGTCTGAGGATGAAAAGGTATAATTATCTTAAAAAATGTTAATTCTGTTTAAGTATATAATTACTACAAACCAAAGCCTAATCCTGAAAATGTGCTTAACTGAGCCATCTAAATTAATGTGTTAATGTACTTAGTCTAAAAAACTCTTCACAACTTGTGATACACCTGAAGACCTTCAAACTCTTCAGTGAAGTAGAGAAGATGAATATTGATTAAAGATTAATACCAGATCTGATAACTCTTAACTGCTTAGGAACTACAAGTCATGCTCTCCAAATACTGGAATACTCTAAAAACTAACATTTTTTCAAATAAGTGCTCTTTGTTCTATGACTCTTGAGTTTTCAGAATATGGCCAGGATCTATTTTTGAGCTTTTCTTCACAACCAGGGGGCCAGGAATTTAATTTGCTTTGATACTTGACTTCCAGAGATGATGTGTCTTTAAGAATAACATGAAGATCTTAAAGCTGTTGGCGTGAGAGTTGAGCAGTTGACTGTTTTCTTTATTTGCATCTTTCTTACTCAGTATTAGAACTGAATTGCTATTGAATTGTGTGAAACTGTAAAGAATTTTATCTTTTCATTCTCACAGGATATGGCCCCATAAATAATGAGACTTTTTTTCACACAAGTCTTTCTGTATCTTAGTAGTTTTTACTTCTGTTTGTACATCAACATTGGTATATCTGGTTTTGATAGACGCCTGGAGAGAAAAAGGTCCTTGCAAGGTACTATCAATAGAAGGAATACATGGAACTTTTGTATCTAGTGAGCCAAGGAAGCAAAATTTAAGAGTTTGCCATCCCACGTGCTTTTCTTGCTGTTTTGCTAGATATAACTGTCTTCACAACAGCAGGAACTGAAAAGTTGTGGTGTACTAAACTGCCCTGTTTTGCTAAGTGTACAAATCTCTGAGGAATCTCTGTTGGTAGTGATTGCATGTGTCCCTCTTTCAGATGGAAATAACGTGCTTTAGGATGATGAAACACTTGGCCAAGATCAAAAATGCTAAATATACAAACTTTGTTGACCTGAAAAACACTGAGACAGATGACTCAAGAAAGGCCAAACTCGAGAACAGGTAGGGGCCTGTAGGAATTTATTTCTCCCCATTTCTGGAATTCAGCTGGCACTTGCTGCCTTCCAGAGGCACACAGATGGGCTTTTAGGTAAACTGAATTAACTTTGCGGTGGTATGTATCACTGGCATCATTCAGTCAAACCTGGGAAGATCAAGTCCTACAGAATATCAACGGAAAATTGTCATCAGAGTGGCCCGAGTAAATTATCTGAGGCAGTGCATAGAAGTGGCAGAGTACGCCCAGACCTAGCCAAAACTCATGCTTTCTAGAATAAACCATCACAACAAAACCCAGTCATTTCTGGGACTGGTGGTATGTTGCAAGAGCTTTGCATCAAACTTCAGCAGCATCACAGCAGTCTGGACTCACTTGCATGGAGAAAACCAGATCTGACTGTGTGAGCCTGAAAAAGTTCACATCAAGACACTTTCCAACCAGTTAAAAAAGACTGGCAATTCTGTAAGGAGATTCTGGGTTTCAGCAAACATTTTGCTATGTTCATGACTGCCTCAGGCACTCATCTGGGGATAACGTTACAACAAAGGAATAAGGAAAAGGTATTTTACCCTGTGCCAGTCACATCTCTGCAAAAAGTTATCAACTATGAAAAGGAACTATGACAATACTGGAAAGCAATTCCTAGCATCCAGGCAAGCTCCTAAATATTTGCAGTGATATCTTTTGAAACTCTTCAGGCCATATACAACAGTATTGTTTTTACTTTGTTGCATTCATTTCTCAAGGACTGAACTGGAGGATATAGAACGTATTCAGAAAGAGCCTGGAAGAGGAAGTAAAGGAAAAATGTGCACTAAAATGAGTGTCTGGATGAAAGGAATTGTAGCTGATGCAGGATTTGCTGTGTGACTCTAACATGCAGCTCAATTCCCAGATGTTGCTGATCCTTATTTATATCTGTAGTCTCAACAAATCATTAGAGACTTCTGTCCTGAAAGTCTCTATTTCCTCCTCCTTATCTTACAACACCAGTGAGAGCTGTGTCATACAGCTGGATTCCAGGATGAACAATTAGCTGGGCAGCATCCCTCCTCTTCCAGACAATCCAACATCATACTGGAAGACAGACCCAACACTTGAGTCCTGTAGCTCTTGTGGTGCACAGTGACTTTCCTTGTTCTCCATTGCTCAGAACTCAGGTGGGTATCCAGCAGTGCTATCAAGAGACAAATATTCAGTACCTCTGCCTCGAGCAATGATGATGACGATAGGTCTACCATATAGAAGTTTATCATTCAAATACATGGCTGAAGGACAGCATGTAGGATATCCAGCAATTACTTTTGAGAACTAAATGGAAATAATATATAATAGGTCAACAACTGCCCATTATCAAAACATGGAAAAAAAATCAGGGATAAAAACAAGGGTAGAGGACCTAATGATAATATTACTGTCTCCAGTTTCTAAAAGATGACAATCTTCTGCATGTCGTTTAGTCTGCAGTTGATTCTTCTGCAATGATCTGTGTAGCTGATGCAGTGATTCAGAAAGTACTTTGTGTCTGTCAAATTTTACAGCATTGATGAAAGGATATGTATTACTTCTGCTGGTGTACAAGTACTCCCATTAGTCACAGAATCATAAAATCATAGAATCATAATGATTGGAAGAGACCTCAAAGATCATCAAGTCTAACCATCTACCCAATGCTACCATGCCTGCTAAACCCACTAAACCATGTCTCGAAGCACCACATCTAAACATTTTTTTAACACCTCCAGGGATGGTGACTCCACCACCTCCCTGGGGGGCCTGTTCCAGTGCTTAACGACTATTACAGTGAAGAAGTTCTTCCTAATATCCAACCTGAACCTCCCCTGGTGCAACTTGAGACCATTTCCTCTTGTCCTCTTGCTAGTTAACTCCTCATAAGACTTGTTCTCCAGACCCTTCACCAGCTTTGTTGCTCTTCTCTGGACTCGCTCCAGCACCTCAATGTCCTTCTTGTAGTGAGGGGCCCAGAACTGAACACAGCTTTTGAGGTGCGGTCTCACCAGTGCAGAGTACAAAGGGATGATCACTTCCCTAGTCCTGCTGGCAACACTATTTCTGACACAGGCCAGGATGCTGTCGGCCTTCTTGGCCGCCTGGGCACACTGCCGGCTCATGTTCAGCCCGCTCTTGACCAACACTCCCAGGTCCTTTTCTGTTGGGCAGCTTTCCAGCCACTCATCCCCAAGCCTGTAGCGTTGCATGGGGTTGTTGTGACCCAAGTGCAGGACCTAGCACTTGGTCTTGTTGAATTTCATATGGTTGGTCTCGGCCCATTGATCCAACCTGTCCAAATCCCTCTGGAGAACCTTCCTACCCTCCAGCAGATCAACACTCCCACCCAGCTTGGTGTCATCTGCAAACTGACTGAGGGTGCACTTGATGCCCTTGTCCAAATCATCAATGAAGATGTTAAACAGAACTGGCCCCAACACTGAGCCCTGAGGAACACCACTGGTGACTGGCTGCCAACTGGATTTAGCTCCATTCACCACCACTCTCTGAGCTCGGCCAGACAGCCAGTTTTTCACCCAGTGAAGGGTATTACTGTCCAAGTCATGAGCTGCCAGCTTCTCCAGGACAATGCCATGGGAGACAGTGTCAAAGGCCTTGCTAAAGTCCAGGTAGACCACATCCACAGCCTTTAATATTCCTGGTGTCTCCAAAATGCAGCCTCAGGAACTTTCTCGATTAGATTCTTCTGGTCTTCATGAGCAGTGGTAGCAAAGACAAACTGATAAGGAAGCAAATACAATGGAGTTGTGCTACATTCATATGTAGGAAATGGAGATGCAGATCACGGTGTTCAGGCTGGAGGTAAAGAGGTGAAAGGAGTAGGAAAGTGGAAGCTATTAAAGCCTGAATGAAGCCTCTGGGTACCTATCTCTGAGTGCAACTCTTCACAAGTTTTCAGGCTATTTTTTGTCATACTTTGGTAATGGCTCTTACATTTGTTATTTTTCAAGTTCCCAAGAGTGGCATAATTAAGACCTGCTGATATTGTTGTGCATAGTTCTTTCCTTCTTTCTTGACATATAGTTTGACTTATCTCTTCTATTTTTAAGTCTAATTTCATGTCAATGGAGTGAGTTTACATTTGTTGAAGATGGAATGATTCTCAGATCCTGGAAGAGTTTTTCATTGCTTTTGAACCAGCTCTCAAAAATGCTATGTGTGTCAGAAAGCTGAAACTGTTGACAGTACTCATTGCCTTAGAGTGATTGGTAGGTGAAATCTTAACAGGTGAAAACAGAGAGACCCCTTCAATCTGATACGAAATTCTATGGAGTGCAACAATAACATAAAGCTATGGGAAATTAGTTAGTCCAATGGTCAGCCAACCCATTTCTTTGTCTTCAGCTCTACCTGACAACAGATTTTTACCAAAAGACTATGAGAAACAGAAAAAGGTAGTGTTCATTGCCCTTGCTTGCCCTCTCTGCATCTAGCCACCAGTGGGGACTATGGCCGTCCTAAATTGCTAGTTCCCCAAATGTAATAGACAATGATAACTATATCTGTGAACATTCTAGTTTCATTTTGAAACTATTAACTTCTGGCTTCTGGCACTATATAACACAATTTAGTTGTGTGCTGTGTGAAAAAGTATTTCCTTTTCTTTATTATAAACGTGCTCCCTAGTTATTTCATGGGACACTCCATATTTTGGTTATTATGAAAAATAATTATGAGATACAATAATAAATAGTTACTCCATCTAAGCCTCTACAAATGATTCATGATTGCTGTGGACTTTTATGGCAATCTTCTATAGTTGTCTTTTTCAAGCCAAAAAGTTGTAGTCTGATAAATCCCTCCTTACCTTTCACTAGAACTCCATTCCACTAGTAAGCCCTGTCAGCTTCTCTGTGCTGTCTGCAGTGAGTCTGAGAATTCTTGCCTGTGTACTAAAGGCCAACTGAGAGCTTGTGATTAGGTGTAGTATAGGTGTAGCATGTTCTTCTTTCCCAGGTGTATTACTTTGCACTCGGCACCATTCTAGTCCTTCTGCCTTTGGTTGAAATAGAAATGTTAATAAAGAGACAGTGTGGATTTACAATGATCCACCAGTGTTCAGGCAAGATGCTTTAACTCTTACATGTTCTTCCAAATAGTTTTTGCTTTTTATTTTGCCAGTGATTTGCCTGTCAGCAAGTAAAGTCTTGATGTTATGCATTTGAACTAAGATTAAAAAAAATCAAAACAAAGTCTTTGTGGGTGGGAGGTTGTTAGCTATTACCAACTCACTTGGGATTCCACACAGAATACAAACTGAATAAAAGTGTGTAACAACCTGTTACACAGTACTTTGTGAAACAACTAAATGTAAGTGGTCCACTAAGAAAAGCTATATCTTGCAATGAAATTTAAATCAGTCTTTAGTTAAGGACTTGTAGCAAACTTGAATGATTTTAGAGGGTTTTTTTAGTTTTGCTGTCTTTAATTATTGCAGATTTTGTTGTTGAACACCCCTGCTGTTTGTACATTACTGCTTGCAGAGACTAAAACTTCAAAAACTACACTGCTGCGTACTTTCTGCTTTTGGATGCTGTGTATCATGCTTAGGTTTTCTTTTTCAAGGTATAATCAAATTTTATTTTATATAGAATGTCATTATATGCAGGAATTTAATCTCTGCTTTTACTGCATTTTAAACTTTAGTGGGATCTGGGTCCACTTAGAATTGTTCTCTCAGGCTCTTGTGAAGATAGATTGCTATGTATTTTCATATTGTTTCATAAATGAATCAGAAGTTATATTTTCATTTGATGATCTTTTCTGTAGCTCCTTGCTTTTAGTATTTGCATAGATTAAGATATATAGCACTTTCTGAGTAAGAGGTTCCACCCAAAGCTGTATTTGTTGTACAAATATGTATGACGTTTCATTATGATTTTTTAACATGCATGCTTTGCACAATGCTTTCTGACTTCCAACTGGGTTTGTTACCTCCTGGAGCACTTTCTGTGTAAAAACTTGTTCAGAAAACATATTCAGGAAATCATAGTCAAACTCATTGCCAACACACACTGAATCTGTGCATAGTTCTTTTTGGTTTTGACTTGAAAATTGATGTTTCTTGGTACTGAATAATTTTCAACGTACCTTTTTTTCTTATTGATTTTTAAAAATGCTACTTAAACTCTTTTTTTTTTTTAAACATTTAAAAACTTTGTCCAAAATTCTTTGGAATTACATGACATAATTACTAAACTTGTCCTGGCCACATTCCCTTAAAGACCACGGAGGGGAAGAGGATAAAAAGGTTCCAATTTTTTCATCTTTGAGTGCCTGTCTAAATAATAATTATTAGAGGCTATATGCCAGACTTGATAGACATTTGTTTTATACAGTAATACAGGTACTGAAGAGCAGATGTTTAAAGTAGTTATGTGTGTAAAGTTTCATGTTTGTATATTTTTAGCTGCTGTTGGCCTGAATCTACCATAAAGATGTTAGCTTGAGATTAAATTGTAACCGAACATGGATCAGCACAAGTAATATTTCTTCAATTCTTTCTTTATCCTTACAGGAAATCTCATTTAGAAGATGACTGGATATTTACAAATGTAGAACTTGCATGCCCCCAGTTTTAGCCAGTCTTAGTTTTGGACAAACACAAATCAAAGCATGAGTTTTCCTTTATTTGTGGAAAAAAGTATTTGGATGTTCAAATTAAATAGCACTGTCGTCCAGTTATGCAAATTGCATATGTAAATACCTGTATGAATGCATAAACTGATATGTGCGTGAAATGTACAAGTGCATAAAATTAAGGCTGTCATGCAACTCAGCTTTTACAACATTGACATGCTTATATAGTATTGGGTGGGGGAGAAAGAAGGAAAAGAAGGTAAGTTACTTTTTAGTAACATTTTATGTATTAAAAGAAAAGCATAAGTGAAAAAACAACACACTCCTAGGATGTTCATAGATTGGTTACTCATAGCAGGCTTACTACTGTAAGAGTTATCTACAGGGTGCCTCTGTAGAAAGCTTCCAATACAGATACACAGGCAGCTCAAACACACTAGCAATCCAAAAGGTGCTTCACTCATAGAGAATGTGTCAGTTCTCTTCTTTTTCCTATAACTGGAGTCAACTGCGATCAGTATAAAACTTTTCATTGATTTGATGAGTTTTGATTATTTTGACTTCTAAAATAATTTCTTTAGGACATGCAAAAATCAGAGAATTTGGGGAAAATTAGAAAATTTCCAATTTTTAGAATTTGGAAAATGGGTTCATTGCTCTGGTGACCACCTAAATTGAGCAAACACTGCCTAACTGTTTCTCAATTTTCATGTGTGAACTATGTGAACTGAATCAGGAATGCTATGTTTCTTAAACTGAAATACAGAAGAGTAAGACTGACTTTTGTTAATATTTTTGACTTCCAGCTTTACTGTGAGTACCCAAGATATTACACGAGGACTGGTTATAGGTCTGTTCTGCCAGAATGAATTAAAGGGAATTACAGCTAGACCCTCTCCTTTTTCTTCCTGGGAGAAGGATAGTGCTGGCTCAACAGCATCTGTTCCCCTCTCTGGAATCCTGCTGA